>NC_090013.1:670900-881824 GCF_036417845.1 Apteryx mantelli
TATCCCTGTTCCCATCCCCATCCCCATCCCTGTTCCCATCCCCATCCCATTCCCATCCCCATTCCCTTCCCATTCCCGTCCCCCTTCCCATTCCCGTCCCCGTCCCGGTTCCCGTCTCACCCAGCAGCCGGAGGCTCCGTCCAGGCTCCCTCCTCCGCTGGCCGCTGCCCCCCGGCTCGGGGGGGTCCCCTGGGCGCTGCCCCCCCGCGCCGGGGCCTCCTCTGCGCCGAGACCACCTCAGGCACCCGGGACCCCCCCGGGACCCCCCCGGAGCCCCCAAATCCCCCCCCCGGAGCCCCACATCCGGCCCCCCCCCTCCAACCCCTCCCACGTTCAGGGGTCCCGGGGGCCTGGGGGGGGCAGGGGGGTCCCATAGGTCTGGGGGGGGCCGGGGGGTCCTGGGGTGCCCATGGGGGGGGGAAGAGTCCCATGGGGGGATCCAATGGGGGGGTCCCATAGGGGGTCCCACGGGGGGGTCCCACGGGGGGGTCCCACGGGGGGGGGTCCCAGTGGTGTCCCATGGGGGGATCCAATGGGGGGAGCCCATATAGGGTCCAATGGGGGGGGCCCATAGGGGGAATCCCAAGGGAGGGGGTCCGACAGGGGGGTCCTGGGGGGGGGTCTCATGGGGGGAATCCCATGGGGGGTCCTATAGGGGTGTCCCACGGGGGGGGGTGTCCCATGGGGGGGTCTCATTGGGATGTCCGGGGGGGGGGGTCCCACAGGGATGTCCCAAGGGGGGGTCCCGGGGGGGGGGTCCCGGGGGTCTCTCATAGGGGGTCCCAAGGGAGGGGATCCCACAGGGATGTCCCAAGGGGGGGTCCCGGGGGGGGGGGTCCCGGGGGTCTCTCATAGGGGGGTCCCAAGGGAGGGGATCCCATAGGAATGTCCCAAGGGGGGGGGGTCCCGGGGGGGGTCCCGGGGGTCTCTCATAGGGGGTCCCAAGGGAGGGGATCCCACAGGGATGTCCCAAGGGGGGGGGGGGTCCCGGGGGGGTCCCACCTGGCCGGGGGGGCAGGCGGAGGCGGGCGGGCGCGGAGGCCCCCGCGCGGCTGCGAGCTCGCAGGGCGGCCCGGGCGGTGCCGGGGGGCAGGCGCAGGCGGCAGCAGGGGGGGCGCAGGCGGCGGCGGGGGCCCCCGCCCCCCCCCGGCTCCGCCGTCACCGTGTAGCCCCGCACGCGGCCCCCCGCCCCCGACGGCTCCTGCGGGGCCCAGGCGTCCGGGTCAGTCACCCCCACCCCCCCCCCCAGGGGCCCAGGCGTCCGGGTCACCCACCCTGCAGGGGCCCCGGCGTCCAGGTCACCCCCCACCCAGGGGCCCAGGCGTCCGGGTGTCCCCCAGCCCCCAAGGGGCCCAGGCGTCCGGCGCCCCCCAGCCCCAAGGGGCCCAGGCGTCCGGGCGTCCCCCAGCCCCAAGGGGCCCAGGCATCCGGGTCACCCACCCCCCAAGGGACCCTGGCGTCCAGGCACCCCCCCCAAGGGGCCCAGGCATCCGGGTCACCCACCCCCCAAGGGACCCTGGCGTCCAGGCACCCCCCCAAGGGGCCCAGGCGTCCGGGCGCCCCCCAGCCCCAAGGGGCCCAGGCGTCCGGGTGTCCCCCAGCCCCAAGGGGCCCAGGCGTCCGGGCACCCCCCAGCCCCAGGGGGCCCAGGCGTCCGGGTGTCCCCCAGCCCCAAGGGGCCCAGGCGTCCGGGCACCCCCCAGCCCCAGGGGGCCCAGGCGTCCGGGCGTCCCCCAGCCCCAAGGGGCCCAGGCGTCCGGGTGCCCCCCAGCCCCCAAGGGGCCCAGGCGTCCGGGCACCCCCCAGCCCCAGGGGGCCCAGGCGTCCGGGTGTCCCCCAGCCCCAAGGGGCCCAGGCGTCCGGGCGTCCCCCAGCCCCAGGGGGCCCAGGCGTCCGGGTGCCCCCCAGCCCCAAGGGGCCCAGGCGTCTGGGCACCCCCCAGCCCCAAGGGGCCCAGGCGTCCGGGCGCCCCCCAGCCCCCAAGGGGCCCAGGCGTCCGGGCGCCCCCCAGCCCCAGAGGGGCCCAGGCGTCCGGGCACCCCCCAGCCCCCAAGGGGCCCAGGCATCCGGGCACCCCCCAGCCCCAGGGGGCCCAGGCGTCCGGGCGCCCCCCAGCCCCCAAGGGGCCCAGGCGTCCGGCCGGCCTCACCTTCCAGAGCAGCAGCACCCGGGTCCCCCCCCGCCGCGACCCCTCCACCAGGTGCCAGGCGAGCGGCGGCGCCAGGAGCGCTGGGACACGGCGTGAGCGGGCCCAGGCGTCCGGGGGGGGGGGGGGGCCCGTCCCCGCGGGGACCCAGGTGTCCGGGCGCCCCCCCCCCCCCTCCCCACCCCAGGGGCCCCGGCGTCCAGGTCAACCCCCCCCCCCCCGGGGCCCAGGCGTCCGGGCACCCCCCACCCCGGGGACCCAGGTGTCCCCCCCCCCAAGGGACCCAGACATTCCCCCCCCAAGGGGCCCAGGTGTCCGGTCCTGTCCCCCCCCACCCCAGGGCCCAGGTGTCCGGGTGTCCCCCCCCAAGGGGCCCAGGTGTCCTGTGTCCCCCCCCCCCCAGGGCCCAGGCGTCCGGGTGCCTCCCCCTGGGGCCCAGGTGTCCTGTGTCCCCCCCCCCCCAAGGGGCCCCGGCGTCCGGGTGCCTCCCCCCTGGGGCCAGGTGTCCTGTGTCCCCCCCCCCAAGGGGCCCAGGCGTCCGGGTGCCTCCCCCCCAAGGGGCCCAGGTGTCCTGTGTCCCCCCCCCCAAGGGGCCCCGGCGTCCGGGTGCCTCCCCCCCAAGGGGCCCAGGTGTCCTGTGTCCCCCCCCCCCAAGGGGCCCCGGCGTCCGGGTGCCTCCCCCCAAGGGGCCCAGGTGCCCTGTGTCCCCCCCCCCAAGGGGCCCCGGCGTCCGGGCGCACCGGCCAGGGGGGTGGTGAAGGCGGCGGGGGGGCTCCAGTCGCTCCAGGGCCCGGGGGGCCGGGGGGCGGCGCAGCGGCTCTGCGCCTCGTGGGGGGCCCCCGGCGCCAGCCGCCCCCCCGGGAACTCGTAGCCGCCCGGCTCCAGCTCCGCCTCGGCCACCTCGGGGACACGGCGACGTCGCCGCGACCCGACGCCGCGGCCGCTGCCCGGCCCCAAACCCGGCCCCGGCCCTGTCCCTGTCCCCGTTCCCATCCTGTCCCCGTTCCCATCCCCATCCCGTCCCTTTCCCTGTCCCCATCCCAACCTCATCCCCATCCCATCCCCATCCCATTCCCATCCCTATCCCATCCCGTCCCCATCCCCATCCCGTCCCATCCCCTCTCCATCCGCATCCCCATCCCATCCCACCCCCATCCCATCCCCATCCCCATCCCCATCCCATCCCCATCCCCATCCTGTCCCCTCTCCATCCCCATCCCCATCCCCGTCCCCGTTCCCATCCCCATTCCTATCCCATCTCCATCCTGTCCTGTTCCCTCTCCATCCCCATCCCCGTCCCCATCCCTCCCAATCCCATCCCATCCCCATCCCATCCCCATCCCCATCCCCATCCCCATCCCCATCCCCGTCCCCATCCCCATCCCCGTCCCAATCCCATCCCCAATCCCATCCATCCCCGATCCCGTCCCCCCCGGCGCACCGTGGTCCAGCGCGGGCTCCCGCGGGGGCGGTAGCGCAGGGCGCAGCGCGGGGCCCCCCCGGCCACGGCCCAGCCGGGGGCCACGTCCAGCGAAGGGCCAGCGCCGGCGTCGCCTCCACCCGCAGCCGCGGCGCCGGCGGCTTCTCTGCGCGCACCGCTCAGCCCGCGCGGCGTTAAGGGCCCCGGCGTCCGGGCGCCCCGTTAAGGGCCCAGGCGTCCGGGCACCCCAGCCAGGGCCCCGGCGTCCGGGCGCCCCGTTAAGGGCCCAGGCGTCCTGCCCCCCCCCCAGCCCCCCAACAAGGGCCCGGGCATCCTCCCCCCCCAGCCCCCCAGCCAGGGGCCCCGGCGTCCGGGCTCCCCCCAACATGGGCCCAGGCGTCCGGCCCCAGCCCCCCTGCCCCCCCCCCAGCAAGGACCCAGGTGCCCTGCCCCCCCCCCCCAGTGAGGACCCAGGTGTCCGGGCCCCCCCCCAACGTGGGCCCAGGCGTCCGGGTCCCAGCCCCCCAGCCCCCCTTCAAGGACCCAGCGTCCTGCCCCCCCCCGCCAGCCCCCCCAGCGTGGGCCCAGGCGTCCGGGCCCGGCGGTACCTATGAGGTCGAGGGAGACGGTGAGGGGCCGGGTGAGGCGTCGCCCGCCGGGCGCCTGCACCCACACGGCGTAGACGTCGCCGGCCGTCAGCTCGGCCCGCGGCACCAGCACCCACGGCTGCCCCGGCGGCGCCCGCGCCCTCCCCGGGCCCTGCTGCCCCCTGCGCACCGCTGTCACCACGGGGCCACCTGCCCCCGGCACCCCAGCCGCGAGGGGCCCAGGCGTCCGGCCACCCCCCCCCCCCGGGACCCCAGCCGCGAGGGGCCCAGGCGTCCGGCCACCCCCCCCCCCCGGGACCCCAGCCAGGAGGGGCCCAGGCGTCCGGCCACCCCCCCCCCAGGGACCCCAGCCGCGAGGGGCCCAGGCGTCCGGCCACCCCCCCCCCCCCGGGACCCCAGCCAGGAGGGGCCCAGGCGTCCGGCCACCCCCCCCCCCGGGACCCCAGCCGCGAGGGGCCCAGGCGTCCGGCCACCCCCCCCCCAGGACCCCAGCCACGAGGGGCCCAGGTGTCCGGCTGCCCCCAGGGACCCCAGCCGGGAGGGGCCCAGGCGTCCGGCCAGGAGGGACCCAGGTGCCCCCCACACACTTCCAAGGGGCCCAGGCATCCGGCCGCCCCCCCCCCGAGGGACCCTGGTGTCCGGCCACCCCATGAGGGACCCAGGCATCCCACCGCAAGGGGCCCAGGTGTCCGGCCAGGAGGGGCCCAGGTGTCCGGCCACCCCCTCCCCGAGGCACCCAGGTGCCCCCCCCCTCCCCCACCGAGGGCCCCGGCGTCCGGCAGCCGCCGCACTCACAGCTTGAGGCTCCGGTAGTGCAGGACGAGGGGGCCGGGCGGCGGCGCGGGGCCCCCCCAGCTGCAGTTCATCCCCCGGTGGGGCCCAGGCGGAGGCAGCGCAGCTCGGTCCGGTCCTGCGGGGCCTCTGCGGTGCCGGCTGAGCCGCCGGGCTGGGGCCCCAGGCGTCCGGGCCGGGGCCCAGGTGTCCGGGCCATCCTCCATCCCGGAGGCTGCAAAGGACCCAGGCGTCCGGGCCGGGGCCCAGGCGTCCGGGCCACCCCCCACCCCGGGGGCTGCAAGGGACCCAGGCGTCCTGTCCCCCACCCTCCACCCTGAAGGGGACCCAGGTGTCCAGGACTCCCACCCCCTTGGGGACCCAGGTGTCTGGGACTCCCACCCCCTTGGGGACCCAGGCGTCCTGCCCCCCCAGGGGACCCAGGCGTCCGGGACTCCCATCCCCATGGGGACCCAGGCGTCCTGCCCCCCCCAGGGGACCCAGGCGTCCGGGACTCCCACCCCCACGGGGACCCAGGCGTCCTGCCCCCCCGGGGGACCCAGGCGTCCGGGACTCCCACCCCCACGGGGACCCAGGCGTCCTGCCCCCCTGGGGGACCCAGGCGTCCGGGACTCCCACCCCCACGGGGACCCAGGTGTCCTGCCCCCCCGGGGGACCCAGGCATCCGGGACTCCCACCCCCTTGGGGACCCAGGCGTCCTGCCCCCCCGGGGGACTCAGGCGTCCGGGACTCCCACCCCCTTGGGGACCCAGGTGTCCTGCCCCCCCGGGGGACCCAGGCGTCCGGGACTCCCACCCCCTTGGGGACCCAGGCGTCCTGCCCCCCCGGGGGACCCAGGCGTCCGGGACTCCCACCCCCTTGGGACCCAGGCGTCCTGCCCCCCGGGGGACCCAGGCGTCCGGGACTCCCACCCCCTTGGGGACCCAGGCGTCCTGACCCCCCGGGGGACCCAGGCATCCGGGACTCCCACCCCCATGGGGATCCAGGTGTCTGGGACTCCCACCCCCATGGGGACCCAAGCGTCCGGGACTCCCACCCCCACGGGGACCCAGGCGTCCTGCCCCCCCAGGGGACCCAGGCGTCCGGGCGGGGGTGCCGCGGGTCCCACCTCCCCATGCGGCGCCGGCGGCCGCGAGCAGCAGCAGCAGCAGCAGCAGGAGCCGGAGGGCGGCGGCCCCCCGGGGCCCCCCCATGGCCCCCGCGCCAGTGTCAACCGCCACCTTCCTGCGGGGCCGCCCCGCTTCCGCCGCGCCGCCTGCCGAGGGGGCCCAGGCGTACCGGGGGGCCCAGGCGTCCCGCTCCTGCGAGGGGGCCCAGGCGTCCTGGCACCTCGAGGGGACCCAGGCGTCCTGGAACCCCAGGGGGATCCGGGTGTCCAGGGGGTCCCACGAGGGGGCCCAGGCGTCCGGGGGGCCCAGGCGTCCTGGCAGCCGGCCCCCAGGAGCCCCCAGCCCCGTCCCACGCGGGGACAAACCCGCGCGGGCCCCGAACCGGCCCCGAGCCCGGCTCAGCCCGGCGCCAGCCCCGGTTCCGGGGTCCTGAACCGGCCCCCGGCCCCAGCTCAGCCCCCAACCTGCCCCCAAACCTGGCCCCAAACCTGGTCCCAGCCGCAAACCTGCCCCCAAACCTGGTTTCAGCCCCCAAACCAGCCCCAAAACTGGTCCCAGCCACAAACCCGGCCCCAAACCTGGTCCCAGCCGCAAACCTGCCCCCAAACCTGGTTTCAGCCCCCAAACCAGCCCCAAAACTGGTCCCAGCCACAAACCCAGCCCCAAATGCAGCCCCAAGCCCCGGTGCAGCCCCAAACCTGCCCCCAAAGCTGGTTTTAGCCCCAAACGCAGCCCAAAGCTGGTTTTAGCCCCAAACGCAGCCCAAACCTGCCCCCAAACCTGGTTTCAGCCCCCAAACCCGCTCCCAAAATCGGTCTCAGCCCCAACCCCCGTCGCCGTCCCCGCGGGGGCCCAGGCGTCCGGGCGCGGGGCTGCGGCGGCGCCGCCGCCGGGTCCCTCCCTACCTGCCGCCCGGCTGCCGGGGAGGAAGTGACTCAGGGCCCGACACCCCCGGCCCCGCTCGGGGACCCAGGCATCCGGGCCCCCCCTTCCCTTCGCCCCTTCGCCCCTTCCCCCCCCCCCGCCGCTGGGAGGGGACCCAGGCGTCCGGTCCCCCCCCCCCCCCGCTCGAACCGTTAGGTGCCGGGCGATAGCGGAGACGGAGCGTTGGCGGAGCTTTATTTTGGGGGGGGGGGGGCTGCGTGTCCCCACGTGTCCCCGCATGTCCCCACGTGTCCCCGCATGTCCCCGCGTGTCCCCGCGCTAGCAGAGCCGCCCGATCTCGCGCTGGCTGCAGCCCCCACGGCCTGATGGCAACAAGACCCCCCCCGGCACCAGGACCCCAATGTCACCACAGCCCCCATGGCACCAGGACCCCCATGGCACCGGGACCCCCATGTCACTGGGACCCCCATGGCATGGAGACCCCATGGCACTGGGACCCCCCAGATGCCCCCCCTGGCCGCAGACCTGTCCTCGTGCCCCAGGCTGCACAGCCCCACGGCCAGCCCCCACATTTCTTCCTTCCGGCTCCATGTCCTCCATCCCTGCCCCACGGCCAGCCCCACACTGAGCCCCACGTCTCCCCCAGCCCAGCCCCCCAGCCAGCCCCACACCCGGCCCCACGGCACCCGCCCAGGTCCCACATTGAGCCCCACATTGAGCCCCACGTCTCCCCAGCCCGGCCCCACCACACACCTGGGACCTGCGTCCCCCGGCCCAGCCCCACACCCAGCCCCACATGTCCCCCCTCCCGGCTCCACGTCCTCCATCCCAGCCCCACACCGAGCCCCACATCCGCCCTATCTGGGCCCCACGTCCCCCGGCCCAGCCCCACACCCAGCCCCACAGCCCCCCCTGCCCGGCGCTGCCCTTTGCGCCGCCGCCACCCTTCCTTATCGCGGGCGGCCGGGCCGGGCCGGGCTGGGCCAGGAGATAAGGGCCGGCGGAGGGGGGGCCATGGCGGCGCCGTGAGGTCACTGGCGAGCGGTGACGTCACGGGAGGCGCTGCCCCCTCCGCCCCGCTGCCGCCTGCTGACGTCATCGGGCCCTGACGTAGCGCCGGAGGGGGCTCTCAGGCCCGCGCGCAGAGAACTACGTTTCCCGCCAGCCCGCGCGGCCTCGCGCGCATGCGCCATCCCCCTCCTCCCCGCGCGCCGGGGCGCGGCTCCCCCCTCCTCCTCGACGCTGATTGGCAGCGGCGGCGGCCAACCGCCGGCCGCCAGCTCCCCGCCGGGCCAATCCCACCCCGCCTCCCGCCCCCTCTCCCTTGCGCAGGAAGCGCCGACGGACGCGCGGCGCGACCAATCGCCGCGAGCGCCCCGCCCTGCGGGCGGCGGGGGCGGGGCCTCCGGGGGAGCGACGCGGGCGGCAGCCAACCGTCGCGCGGGAGGGGGCGGCAGCGGCCAATGGGGGCGCGCGGGGGGCGGGGCGCGGCGGGGGCTTCCCCTCCTCCTCCGCCTCCTCCCCCCCCCCCGCGCTTCCTCCTCGGCGGCCCCGCCCGCAGCCGAGGTGGGTAGCAACATTTGCCCCGGTGAGGGAACACGGAGGGCGCCATAGCCACGGTAGCCGTGGCGACCAGGGAACCCGGCAACAACAACCGCCGCCGCCCCGGCCGCCCCCGCCCCGCCGCCGCCCCCGCCCGGCCCCGGCCCCCCCCTAGCCCGCGCCGGCACCGGGGCCCCGGGCCCGGCCGCGGCCGCGCCGCCCGACGCCTCCGGCCCTGGAAGGGACGCGGCCTCCGCGGGGCCCCGGGGAGGGACGAGCCAGGTGGGTCCTGCGCGAGGCCGCACAAGATGGCGGCGGCGGGGAGGGAGGGGAAGGGGAGGGGGGGGAAAGCGGCGGAGGGGGAAGGGGGGCGCGGCGAGGGGGGGCACCCCGGCGGGGGGGGGCGGGCGCTGCCCTGCCCCGACTGAGGGGTCCCGGCAGCGGCCCCGGGATTAAGAAGGGCCCAGGCCCCGGGGGGGGCGGGGCCTGCCGCGCGCCCCGGTGATTGGTGGGCGGGCGGACCAATGGGAAGAGGCGGGGCTCCGATGGGCGCCAATTGCGAGGGGCGGAGGGGGCGGGGCGCCGCGGGAGGGGGACCCCGCCCCCCCGCCCGGCCTGGGGGCGCGCTGGCTGCGGGGGGGGGTGATGATGTCACACGGTGATGTCATAGCGCCGGGCGCGCCGTGATGTCATCGGGTTGGGGGGGTGGCACGTGGTGATGTCATGCAGCTGGCGGGGAGGGCTGTGATGTCACCCCCGTGATGTCACCCTGTGGTGTCACCACGTGGGGTGGTGCTGCGTTGCTGACGTCATGCGGCGGCGTGTTGTTGCCTGGCAACGTGGCGCGGTGACAGCACCGGGGGAGGGGAGGTCGTCCCGTGACGTCACCCCGCAGCCCGGCGTCGCGTTGCCGGGGGTGACGTCGTGCTGTGATGTCACACCGTGGCGGTGACACGGGGAGATGGGGGCGCCGGGGCCCGGCGTCACCATGGGGGGGTGACATCACTGCCAGGGTGACATCAGCATGGGGGTGACATCAGCAGGGGCATGACATCACCGCACCCCCGTTCCCGCCTGGCGCCCTGCTCCCGGGATTCCTGGCAGGGAATTATGGAGCCTGGCCGTTCCCAAGGGATCCCGGAGCCGCCGGAGCTGCATCCGGTGCCAGCATCTCCCTCCCTGCTCCATCCCGGGGGGATCCTGACCAGCTCCATCCCAGGAGAATCCCAACTGGCTCCATCCCGGGAGGATCCCAACCAGCTTTGCCCTGGGGGGATCCCAACTGGCTCTGGCCTGGGGGATGTTGGTTGGCTCCATCCTGGGGGGATCCCAACCGGCTCCAGCCCTGTGGGATCCCAACCGGCTCCATCCCAGGGGATCCCGACCGGCTCCATCCCAGCCAGGCTCGGCAGGGGAAGCGGCTGCCCCTGCTGCCCCGCTGCTAATTGCCCCGGCTCGTTAGCGGCGGCAGGGCGCAACGAGGCCCCGGGGGGGGGGGGGGGGGGGGAGGCCCCGGCGCCCCCCCGCTCACCGCTTCTCCCCTTGCTTCTGCCTTCGCTTCCCTCCCGCCGCCTCCTCGACGAAAGGAAGCCGGAAAACCCCCCGTTCTCCGTCGGCATGGCGACGCAGGCCTACGTTACGGAGCTGCAGGCGGCCCAGCAACAGGCGCCGCCGCCGCAACAGGCGCCGCCGCCGCCGCCGCCGCCGCCGCAACAGGCGGCCGCCCCGGCCCCCGCGCCGGCGCCCTACACGGCAGAGCTGCCGGCGCCCCCGCCGCCGCCGCCGCCGCCGCCCCCAAGGCCTACGGCGCCGAGCTGGGGGCACCGGCGGCGCCCGCCGCCCCCGCCGCCCCGCCGCCGCCCGCCCCGCAGCAGTACATCGTCGTCACCGTCTCCGGTAAGCGCCCGCGCCGCCGCATCCCGCCGCCGAAGCCGCTTCCCCGTGGCCCCCAAAGCCGCTTCCCGGCGGCCGCGTCCCTCCACCAGCACCGCTTCCCAGCGGCTGCCAAGGCTGCTTCCTGGCAGTCGCATCCCTCCGCCAAAGTCACTTCCCAGCAGCCGCGTCCCTCTGCCGGCGCTGCTTCCTGGCAGTCGCATCCTCCACCGGTGCCGCTTCCTGGCAGTCGCATCCCTCCACCGGTGCCGCTTCCTGGCAGTCGCATCCCTCCGCCAAAGCCGCTTCCCAGCGGTTGCATCCCTCTGCTGATGCCGCTTCCCACGGCCACCAAAGCTGCTTCCCAGCGGCCGCATCCCTCTGCCAAAGCCGCTTCCCGGCAGCTGCATCCCTCTGCTGATGCCGCTTCCCGGCGGCCACCAAAGCCGCTTCCTGGCGGTCACATCCCTCCACTGATGCCGCTTCCGGCAGTCGCATCCCTCTGCCAGCGCTGCTTCCCAGCGGTTGCCAAAGCTGCTTCCTGGCGGCCGCATCCCTCCACCGATGCTGC
Organism: Apteryx mantelli; assembly: GCF_036417845.1. Classification (NCBI taxonomy): domain Eukaryota; kingdom Metazoa; phylum Chordata; class Aves; order Apterygiformes; family Apterygidae; genus Apteryx; species Apteryx mantelli. Next base: position 681,846 of record NC_090013.1, read on the forward strand.
TTCCCGGTGGCCACCAAAGCCGCTTCCCGGCAGCCGCATCCCTCTGCCAAAGCTGCTTCCCAGCGGATGCATCCCTCTGCCAGCGCCGCTTCCCAGCGGCTGCCAAAACCGCTTCCCGGCGGTCGCATCCCTCCACTGATGCCGCTTCCCGGCGGTCGCATCCCTCCACCGATGCCGCTTCCCGGTGGCCCCCAAAGCCGCTTCCCAGCAGTCGCATCCCTCCACCAGTGCCACTTCCCAGCAGTTGCATCCCTCCACCAGCACCGCTTCCCGGTGGCCACCAAAGCTGCTTCCCGGCGGTTGCATCCCTCCACCAGCACTGCTTCCCGGCGGCTGCATCCCTGTGCCAGCGCCGCTTCCCAGCGGCCACCAAAGCCGCTTCCTGGCGGTTGCATCCCTCCACCAATGCTGCTTCCCAGCGGCCGCCAAAGCCGCTTCCCGGCGGTCGCATCCCTCCGCTGGTGCCACTTCCCAGCGGTTGCATCCCTCCACCAGCAAAGCCGCTTCCCGGCGGTCGCATCCCTCTGCCGGCGCCGCTTCCCAGCGGCCGCATCCCTCCACCAAAGCCGCTTCCCGGCGGCCGCGGGTCTCGATTCCCCTCCGGGCTCCTCGGCCCGGTCGCGCCGGCGCCGCCGGTTGGGGCCGAAAGCGGCGGGTTCGGGGCCGAGGGGCCGGAGCCGGGCGCCTTTCCCGGTTCCCCCCCGCCGTTTTCCCGACTTTTCCCCCCCCCCCTCCGCGAGGCAGAAGGCGCCATGCGGCCCAGCGACACCGTGTCGGAGGCCAGTCCCGGCTCGGCAGCGGCGCCGGCGCCCGCCGGGGTCCCCACGCAGGTGGTGCAGCAGGTCCAGGCCCCGCAGCAGGTACCGACCCGCTCCGGCCCCGCGGCGTCCGCTCCGGCCCCACGGCATCCGCTCCGGCCCCACGGCATCTGCTCCAGCCCCAGAACACCCTACTCCAGCCCCACGGTGTCCCGCTCTGGCCCTGCTCCAGCCCCTTGGCGTCCCTCTCCGGCCCCTCAGTGCCCCACTGCAGCCCCAAGGCATCCTGCTCCAGCCCTGCTCCAGCCCCACAGTGTCCTGCTCTGGCCCCGCTCCAGCCCCTTGGCGTCCTGCTCCAGCCCCGCTCCAGCCCCACAGTGTCCTGCTCTGGCCCCGCTCCGGCCCCTCGGCGCCCTGCTCCAGCCCCACAGCGTCCCGCTCCAGCCCCATGGTGTCCTGCTCCGGCCCCAGAACACCCCGCTCCGGCCCCATAGCGTCCCCCTCCAGCCCCACGGTGTCCCACTCTGGTCCCGGGACGCCCTGCTCCAGCCCTGGGTTGCCCCACTCCAGCCCCGCTCCAGCCCCGGGATGCCCCGCTCCAGCCCCGCTCCGTCGCCGCTCTTCCTCGGCTCCCTCCGACCCCTCGGCTCCCTCCCGCAGAGGCTCCTGGTCCAGGCCAAGCCGGCGGCCGTCTCCCCGCTCCAGATCACCGGCGTCCAGGTGCCCCAGCAGGTAAAGACGCTCCGCTCCGTCCCGCTCCGTGCCATCCCGCTCTGTCCCCTTCCTGCCATCCCGCTCCATACCGTTCCCGCCATCCTGCTCCATCCCCTTCCTGCCATCCTGCTCCGTCCTGCTCCCGCCATCCCACTCCGTCCCCTTCCTGCCATCCCGCTCCATCCCGTTCCCGCCATCCCGCTCCGTCCCCTTCCTGCCATCCCGCTCCATCCTGCTCTGTGCCATTCCGCTCCATCCCCTTCCCGCCATCCCGCTCCGTCCCCTTCCTGCCATCCCACTCCGTCCCGCTCCCGCCATCCCGCTCTGTCCCGCTCCCGCCATCCCGCTCTGTCCCGCTCCCGCCATCCCGCTCCATCCCGCTCCCGCCATCCCGCTCTGTCCTGCTCCATGCCATCCTGCTCTGTCCTGCTCCCACCATCCTGCTCCGTGATCCTGCTCCGTCCTGCTCCCACCATCCCACTCCGTCCTGCTCCGTGCCATCCCGCTCCGTCCCGCTCCCGCCATCCCGCTCCATCCCCTTCCCGCCATCCCGCTCCATGCCGTGCCGGCTCCACGGAGCCACGGCGGCGCCTGGATTCCCCCGAAAACGGTGCCACCGGCAGACGCAGCCTCGACCCCCCCCCAGCACCATCCACCTTCCCGGCGGATCCGCGTGGCTCCGCTGCGGCTCTTCCCGCTCCCCGTAGCCGGCGCCGAGGACCGGAGCCGCCTCCTCTTGCACTGGGGGGGGGGGAAATAACCGGCAAAGGGGTTTGGACAGCGGCCGGGGGGGGGGGGGGGGGAAGGATCCCCTTCTGCTCCGGCTTTAACGTCTCCGGGCCGGCCCCTTCGCTCCGTTAGGGATGGGGGTTCCTTCGGAGCCGCCGCCGCCGCCGCGCGGAAACGGGGCCCGAAGCGGCGTTTTCGGTACAGGATGTCGCGGGGGGGGGTGAAAAGGGGCGGCGGTGGGGCTGGGGCCGGGAATTCGGGGCCGGGAGCGGGAATGCGGGAGCGGGAATTCGGGAGCAGGCGCTGACGCGGCCCGTCCGGGCGCTCTCGCAGCGCTCGCCGGCGCAGAGCAGCGGCTCCGCCAAGCCGGGCCCCGTGCCGCAGCTCCAGGTCCACGGCGTCCAGCCGGTGCCCGTCGCGCAGGAGGTGAGTGCCGCCGCTCCGGCAGCGCTCCGGCACCGCTCCGGTCCTCCTCCCGCGCCGCCGCTGTGCCGCGTTTCCGCGGGAGAATTAACGGCAGCGCGGATGCGTTTCGCTCCCCTGCTCCGCGGGAGCCCCCGGAGGGGCCGGGGGGCGGCGGGAGCTGCGGGGGGGGAAAGGGCAGGAAAAGGCAAAGGGAAAGGGAGGAGAGGGAAAGGGGGGAAAGGAAAAGGAAGGAAAGGCAAAAGCAAGAAAAGGGAGGAAAGAAGAAGGGAGAAAAGGAAGAAGAAAAGGAAGGAAAGGAAAAGGAAGGAAAGGAAGGGAAAGAAAAGGAAAAAAGGAAGAAAAGAAAAAGGAAGGAAAGGAAAAGGAAAAAAGGAAGAAAAGAAAAAGGAAGGAAAGGAAAAGGAAAAAAGGAAGAAAAGAAAAAGAAAAGGAAGGAAAAGAAAGGAAAATGAAAGGAAAAGGAAAGAAAAAGGAAGGAAAGGAAAAGGAAAGGAAGGGAAAAGGAAGGAAAGGAAAAGAGAGAAAAGAAAGGAAAAGCAAGGCAAGGAACATCGAAGGAAGGGGAGGGAAGCAGAAGGGAGGGAAGCAGAGAGGCCGAGCGCGGCAGGGCCGTGCCGGGGCCGGCGGCACACGGACACATGGGCCGGCGTGGGTCCCGGGTGCACGGCGGTGCCGGCACTGACGTGTCCCCGTCCCCATTCCCGTCCCCATCCCGGTCCCCGTCCCCATCCCGGTCCCCGTCCCCATCCCGATCCCTGTCCCCATCCCGGTCCCCATCCCCGTCCCCCCGCAGCGGTCGGTGGTGCAGGCGGCGCCGCAGACGCCCAAAGCCGGCGCCGTGCAGCAGCTGAGCGTCGCGGGGCTCCCGCCGGTGCACGTGGCCCAGGAGGTAACGGGCGGCCGCCGCCGCCGCCGCCGCCACCGCGCCGGGCTTCCCCGGAGCGCCGCGCGGGTCGGGCAGAGGGGATCCGGCACCGCTGCCGCCGTGCCGCCCTTCCCCGGAGCGCCGCGCGGATCGGGGGGGGGGGGGGATCCGGCACTGCCGCCACCCTCAGCGCCGCCGTTTGCCGTGCAGCGCCGCACGCTCCCGGAGCCGCCGGCGCGGGCACCGGCGGAGCAGCGGGTCGAGCCGGTGCCGCTGCTGCTCCCGCCGCCCCCGGCGTCGGCGTCGGCGCTCGCCGCCGCTCCGAGATGCCCCCGGCTGCTGGTGCTGGGACCGGCCGCCGCGGCGCTCAGAGTAGGTGCCGGCGCTGCCGGCGGCATCCGGCCTCCCCCCCCACCCCCCCCGGGATGCCGCCGGATTCCCAATCTCCTCAAGGGATGCGGGAGGGTGCCGGCGCGGTTCCTCCCGGGATGCGGGGAGGCCGGGGCCGCGCTCAGCACCATGCCGCCCCCCCCCCCCCTTTCCCCCATTTCCGTCCCGTCCCGCAGGTGCAGCAGCTGCAGCAGGTGCCGGTGCAGCACGTCTACCCCGGGCAGGTGCAGTACGTGGAGGGCGGCGACGCCGGCTACGCCGCCGGCACCATGTGAGTGCGCCCGTCCCGGTGCCCCCCCCGCCGCCATCCTGCCCCCCCCTTTCATCCCGCTCACCCGCCGCCGCCTCCTGCAGACGCTCCGGCTCCTACCCCTACGCCGAGACGCCGCTCTACACCCAAAACGCCGGCACCAACTACTACGAGGCGCCGGCGGCGCCGGTGCAGCCCAGCACGCCGGCCACCTCGCAGGCCGTGGCCGGCAGCGGCTCCGTGCCCATGTACGTCTCCGGCGGGCAGATCGTGGCCAACCCCGGCGCCGCCGCCGCAGCTGCAGCCACCGGCTCCGGCACTGCCGCCGCCGCCGCCACCGGCACCTACGTCATCCAGGGCGGATACATGCTGGGCAGCTCGGGCCAGTCGTACTCCCACACCACGCGTGCCTCCCCGGCCACGGTGAGTGCTCCGCGCCGGCGCGACGCGGCACAGCACAGCACGACACGGCGCTGCCGCCTTCCCGCGCCGGCGTCGGAAACGGTGCGACCGGCTGCGCCGCAGGTGCAGTGGCTGCTGGATAACTACGAGACGGCCGAGGGCGTCAGCCTGCCGCGCAGCACCCTCTACTGCCACTACCTGCTGCACTGCCAGGAGCAGAAGCTGGAGCCCGTCAACGCCGCCTCCTTCGGCAAGCTCATCCGCTCCGTCTTCATGGGGCTGCGCACCCGCCGCCTGGGCACCAGGTGGGTCCCGCCGGCGGCGGCTCCTCCGGCGGCTGCTCCTCCGGCGGCTCCTCCTCCAGCCTCGCGCACATTCCCTAAGCCGCGTGTGTTTTCCCTCCCACCCCCGTTGCAGAGGGAATTCCAAGTACCACTACTACGGGCTCCGCATCAAAGCCAACTCGCCGCTGCTGCGGCTCATGGAGGACCAGCAGCACCTGGCCATGCGGCAGCAGCCCTTCTCGCAGAAGCAGAGGTACCGGGTGGCCGGCGCGGAGCGGCGACGTCCCCGCGTCCCGCGTCCCACATCCCGCTTTCCTCACGTCCGTCCCCCCCCCCATGGTTTGTCCCGCTCCTTCCCGCAGGCTCAAGCCCATCCAGAAGATGGAGGGCATGACCAACGGCGTGGCCGTGGGGCAGCAGCAGGCCGCGGGGCTCTCCGACATCAGCACCCAGGTGCAGCAGTACCAGCAGTTCCTGGGTAAGGACCGGCCGCGGCGGAATACGGGATGCGGGATGCGGAGGTCGGAGTTGGGGGCCCCCCCCCCTCATCGCCCCCATCCCCGCAGACGCCTCGCGGACCCTCGCCGACTTCGCCGAGCTCGACCTGCAGGGCAAGGCGCTGCCCGAGGCGGTGAGCGCCGAGGACGTCAAGGCCTTCCAGGTGCTCTACCGCGAGCACTGCGAGGTAACGCGCTCCCGCGCCGCCGCTCCGCCGCTCCGGGAGGAAGAGGAGGGAAGGGAAGGGAAGGGGGAGGCCACCGGAACTCACCCCACTGCCTCCCCGCTCAGGCCATCGTGGACGTGATGATAAACCTGCAGTTCACCCTGGTGGAGACCTTGTGGAAGAGCTTCTGGAGGTACAACCTCAACCAGCCCAGCGAAGCCGCCCCCGTCGCCGTGTGAGTGGGGACCTTTCCCCAACCCCCCCCACCGCGCGTGAGCCGCCCCGGGAAAGGGGGGGGGGGGGACAGGTGGTTTTGGGTCAGGGGAGCGTTTCCCGAGCGTCTCCCGCGCGTCCGCAGCCACGACGAAGCGGAGAAGCGCCTGCCCAAGAGCTCCCTCGTCGTCCTCTCCAAGTACGAGCCGGTGCTGAAGTGGACGAAGGACTGCGACAACATGCTCTACCAGGGGCTGGTGGAGATCCTCATCCCCGACGTCCTCCGGCCCATCCCCAGTGAGCGTCCGCCCGCTTCCCGCCTAGCCGGCACTGCTGCCGCCGCCGCTCCGGCGCCAGCCGCCCGCCGCCGGCTCACCGTCCCCCCCTCCAATCCGCGCAGGTGCCTTGACGCAAGCGATCCGCAACTTCGCCAAGAGTTTGGAGAGCTGGTTAACGAACGCCATGATGAACATCCCCGAGGAGATGGTCCGCGTGAAGGTGAGGTCGGGATCGCCGCGGCGGCACGGACGGACGGACGGATGGAGGACGGGGGGGAAGCGGCGATGCTGACGCCCCCCCTCCGGCCCCCCCACCCCGCTCGCAGGTGGCGGCAGCAAGTGCCTTTGCCCAGACGCTGCGGCGCTACACCTCTCTCAACCACCTGGCGCAGGCGGCGCGCGCCGTGCTCCAGAACACGGCCCAGATCAACCAGATGCTCAGCGACCTCAACCGCGTCGACTTCGCCAACGTCCAGGTAGCGCCGCCGGCCGTGCCCTTCCCCTACCGCCGTCGCCGCGCGGGGTTGGAGGTGACCGCGGCGGTGGGGGGTTTGTCTCTGACGGCAACGGTCCCTCCGGCGCGGCAGGAGCAGGCGTCGTGGGTGTGCCGCTGCGAGGACCGCGTGGTGCAGCGGCTGGAGCAGGACTTCAAGATGACGCTGCAGCAGCAGAACTCGCTGGAGCAGTGGGCCGCCTGGCTCGACGGCGTCGTCACCCAGGTCCTCAAGCCCTACCAGGGCAGCCACGGCTTCCCCAAGGCCGCCAAGCTCTTCCTCCTCAAGTGGTCCTTCTACAGGTGCGTGTCCGTGCGTCCGTCTGTGGTTTGGGGGGGGGGTCCCGGGGGTGGCGCCGCCGCCGCCGCGGTGACGTCCCCCCCCTCGTCCCCGTCTCCCGCAGCTCCATGGTCATCCGCGACCTCACCCTGCGCAGCGCCGCCAGCTTCGGCTCCTTCCACCTCATCCGGCTGCTCTACGACGAGTACATGTACTACCTGGTGGAGCACCGCGTGGCCCAGGCCAAGGGCGAGACCCCCATCGCCGTCATGGGCGAGGTGGGGGGCGCTGGGGGGCGCCGGGGGGGCAGCTGGGACCCCCCCTCCCCGGGGACGGGACGGGTTCACCCCTGGGATGGGGACTGGGCTCGTGGGGGGACCCCATGGGGCAGGGGGTGGCTCTGGGGAGGCTTCTGGGACCCCCTGGGACGGGGACTGGGCTTGTGGGGGCCCCCATGGGGCAGGGGGAGGTGCTGGGGGGCTCCTATGGGGCAGGGGGGGCACTGGGGGGCTTCTGGGACCCCCCCCCCCGGGGACAGGGACTGGCTGGGACCCCCCGGGATGGGGCTTGTGGGGGGCCACCGGGTGGGTTTGGGGGGGGGGGTCTGCTCCCCCCCCCCCCCTTGCAGGGCCTCACCCGCCTCCCGCCCGCAGTTCGCCAACCTGACGAGCTCCTTGAACTCCCTGGACCCCGACAAAGGTGAGACACCCCCCGCGCCCCCCCTCTCTCCCCACAGCCCCCCCCCCCACGGCAAAGACGGCACCACCGGGGCCCGTTAACGTGCTCGGCACAGCGCCACCCGCGGGCCTCCGGGATCGTTAACTCTGAAACCTACTCTGGGAGCGTTAACTCTGAAACCTACTCTGGAGCGTTAACTCTGAAACCTACTGACACGCACGATGCGGGTGTGTGGCTCGGGGGCAGCACAGGGTGGGGGGCGGCACTCGCGGTCACGAGGTTTTTTTGTTTCCTTTTTGTGCCCCCTCCCCGCGCAGACGAGGAGGAGGAGGAGGAGGAGGAGAGCGACGAGGAGATGCCGCAGGAGCTGTCGCTCGGCGCCGCCGAGGCCGCCGACGCCATGGAGCCCCCGGCCAAACTGGCGCGGGCCGACTCGCGGGGCATCTTCGTGCAGGCCCTGCCCTCCAGCTAAGGCGGGGGGGGGCCACGCGCCCCAGCCCCCCCCCCCAAAACCGCCCCCCACCCCCACCCCGGCCCCCAAACCGAGCTCTGCCTGCCGCCGCCTGGTATGCCGCGCTTTCGTCCCCGCTCCCGCCCCCCCCCCAAACCCTCCCCCCCCCCAAAGCCAGGACCCGGCCCAGGGGCCATGTGTGTCCCCCCCCCGCCCCGAAATAGCGTCCCCCGGGGGGAGGAAGGGGGGCGAGGGGGGGGGCGCGGGAGGCGCTCAGCAGCGATATGTGCCTTAAGCAACGCGCCGGGTTCGTGTGCCAAAGCCTGTGTGTCCCCCCCCCCTCGGCGGCCCCCCCCCGGCTGTTGGGGACGAGGGGGGGGGGGGACATGGCAGCCATGGGGCGGGGGGGGGGACAGGGGACCCCCCCCCCGGCGCTGCAGCGAGGGGAACCGCAGGACGCGGGGCCGAACCCGGGTCCTTCCCCCCCCCCCCCAAATCTCCCCTCCCCAGCTCACACCTCCCGGGGGAGGGGGGGGGGCGATTTGGGGAGCTGCCCCCCAGCAGGGCCGGAAGGACACATGGGGGGGGGGGCAGGAAGGAGCCTGGGGGGGGGCACTTGGGGGGCAGGACAGACACCCCCGTGCAGCCATGGGGGGTGTGGGGGGGCTCTGCCCCACATCCCCCCCCCCCCAAATGCTGCCTTAGGCTGGACCCCCCCCCCCCCGCGCCCCCCTCCCCCCCCCCCCCACCTCGCCGCCCGGTCGTAACTGAGTATTTAGATATTCTAGTTTTAACGAGGAAACGGATCTGTGCTTTCGTATGTAATTGCCCCCCCCCGCCAGCGCCCCCCCCCCCCCCCCGCAACGTCGCGCGCGTGGTGACCGCGCCACGGAGGCGCCGCCGCCGGGGCCTTCGCGCTTTGGCTCGTTTCGCCGTGTTTTCAACCTGTGAGATAGATGTTTATTGCCCAACTCGACGTCCTGTATAAAAACCTCCCTTTGGGGGGGGCGGCGGCGGCGGCGGCGGGGGGGGGGCGCGGGGGGGGCGCGGAGTGGAGGGGGGGCGCCGGCCCTCCCCCCGCCGCCGCCGCCGCCGCCGCCGCTGCTGTGTACGTGTGTAGTCTAGGGTGCAAAAGCTGTTTTCTACCTTTTGTAGTTCTTTCTTAAGAGGAATAAATCCAGCGTGTTCTTTGCCCCCGGCGCCTCCGTCGCTCGCGGTCGCGGGGGGGGGGGGGGGGTGAAACGAAGGCACCGAGGGCCGGGAAGGGGTGTGTGTGGGGGTTAATTAGGGAGGGGGGAGGCGAAGCCGCTTGTTGGGGGGGGGGGAACGCGGCCGACCTCCTCCCCGGGCGAGGGAAAGCGCCGTCCGTCTGTCCATCCGTGGGGGCGGCGAGCTCACCCCCAGCCCGGGAGCCCCGGGAACGGCGCCGATTAAAACACGAAGGGAAAAAAAGCCCAAACTCAAAATAAAAGGGGAAACGGGGGGGGGGGAAACACGCAGGTTGTTAAAAGGAGGCGCGAGGGGGGGTGGCCAGCGGCGTCATCGTCGTCGTTGTCACAAGACGATCCAGGTGTAGCGCTCGTTGTCGGCCAGGACCTTGAGGGAGCAGCCTGGGGGCGGAGGCAGAGGGGGGCTGGGGCCGGGCCGGACGCCGGGGCCCCCCCGTCCCCCCCCCCCGTCCTCCCCCCCCCCCCCGGGCCCCCACCTTTGTGCAGGGCCTCGTTCGTCATCCTGTTGACGTAGCGGCCGCTGCTCTCGGGCACCAGCCACTTCATGACCATGTCGACGCAGCCCTTGCGGTAGGAGCTCCAGACGCTGCCGCTGCCGCCGGCCGGGCCCGGGGGGGGGGACGGGCTCAGGGGGGGCGACGGCGCCCGAAACGCCCTCGCCGGGGTGACGGCGCCCGTCCCGGCACCCCGAGGTGACCCAGCACCTGTCCCGGCGCCCGAAACGCCCTCGCCGGGGTGACGGCGCCCGTCCCGGCACCCAAAACACCCTCACTGGGGTGCCAGAGCCCATCCCAGCACCCCAAGGTGTCCCAGGGCCCGTCCCGGCGCCCAAAACGCCCTCGCTGGGGCGACAGCACCCGTCCCAGGACCCCGAGGTTTGACCCAGCGCCCATCCCGGCACCCGAAACGCCCTCGCCGGGGCGAGGATGCCCATCCCAGCACCCCGAGGTGTCCCAGTGCCCACCCCAGCGCCCAAAACACCCTCGCTGGGGCGCCAGCGCCCATCCCAGCACCCCGAGGTGACCCAGCACCCATCCCAGTGACCAAAACACCCTCGCTGGGGTGACGGCGCCCGTCCCGGCACCCCAAAGTGACCCAGCACCCATCCCACTGCCCGAAACACCCTTGCTGGGGCTCCAGGACCCATCCCAGCGCCCCAAGGTGTCCCAGCGCCCGTCCCAGTGCCCCCAGTCACCCTCACTGGGGCTCTGGCACCTGTCTCGGCGCCCCGAGGTGACCCAGTGCTCATCCCGGCGCCCAAAACACCCTCAACTGGGGTGCCGGCATCCATCCCAGCACCCCAAGGTGCCCCAGCACCCGTCCCAGTGCCCCCAGTCACCTGCACTGGGGCCCTAGCGCCCATCCCAGCACCCCAAATTGACCCAGCATCCGGCCCGACGCCCTGAGGTGCCCCGGTGCTCGTCCCGGTGCCCAAAACACCCTCGCTGGGGCCCCAGCGCCCATCCCGGCCCCTCGAGGCGCCCCGGCACCCCGCGGGCGGCGAGCTCACCTCGTCTGTCCCTTGACCTCGGTGAGGTCGCCGACGCTGACGGTGACGAAGGTGCCGGTGTTGAGGTCCCAGGCGACCTTGAGGCTGGTGTGGTAGGTCTTTGGTCTGCGGGGAGGAGAGCGGTGAGCGGCGCGGCGGCGCGGCACGGCGCGGTGCGGCACGGCCCGGCCCCGCTCACCGGAGCCGCCCCTCCTCGTCGGGCGAGGGGAAGGCCAGCAGCAGCAGCCCGATGTTGATGATGACCTGGTTGGTCTCGGGGCAAACCTGCGGGAAGGAGCCGGGAATGAGAGCGGCTCCGAGCGGCAGCCGGCCGGCGGCTCCGAGCGGTGCCCACCCCACCCCGGCGCCCACCTCGAGGATGACGATGTCGTAGTCGCTGAAGGAGCAGAACTGCCGGGACCAGGCGGCGTCGTTGCGGATCACCTCGTTGATGACGTACTCGAAATCCAGCGTCAGCTGCTCCACTGTCAGGTACTGGCCCTGCGGGAGCGGGCGGAGGTGGGAGGAGGCGGCGGCGGGACGCGGCAGCTTTCCCAGCCGGCTGTGATCCGCCGGGAGCCGGGACCCCCCCTCACCTGGGCGATCGCCTTCTCCTTCAACGGCTTCAGGTTGCGGCCTCGGAGGTCGGTGACGACGAAGGGCAGCGAGATTTTGTCGTCCTCGTACTCTGCAAGGGAAGAGGGTGAAAGGGAGCCGGGGCGGAGGCCGAGGGGAAGCGCCGGGATCGCCGGGCGAGGGAACACCTGCCCGGGGCCGGGACGCGCTCCGGGGCAGCCCTGCGAGCCGAAGGAGCTTCTCACCGTCCTCGGGCTCGGCGGGCTCGGCGGGCTCCAGCACGTAGCGCAGCTTGGTGTAGTTGACGTAACCCGGCTCGGCGCCGCACGGCAGCGACGCTTTGGGCGACAGCTCACCCTCGGGGGTCCCGTCACCCCGGGGCGACGCCAGTCCCGGCGGCAGGCGCCGGCGCCGGGCCTCCCACGACGCTCCGGAGGGGAGCGCCGACGACGGGGAGCCGCCAGGCCCGGCCTCGGGGCAGCAGCCGAACCCGCTCCCGCTGCTCTCCTCCTCCTCATCCTCCTCCTCTTCCTCCTCCTCCGCCGGGGCCGAGCCTTTGGCCTCCTTGGCGCGGCGGAAGATGTCGGCCACGAACTCTTTAGCCTTGGCCACGGCCGGGGAGAGCTCGGCGGCGCGGCCGGAGCTGCCGTCATCGCCGCCCAGGGCCGGCCTGCCGGCGGGCGGATGCAGGGCTGCGCCAGGGCACGGAGCCGCACTGGAGCACGGAGCCGCACCGGGGCACGGAGCCGCACCGGGACGGGACCGGCTCTCCCTTTCTGGGGGCTCGTCCCCAGTGGGCGGCCGCTCGGGGGGCCCCGGCGCGGCTCCGCAGCCCGCCCGGCGCCAAGACTGCGCCTGGCTCCTCCTGTCGTAGAGGATCTGGCAGCCGCCGCTGTCGCCTGCGGGAAGAAGGGAGGGAGCGGCGGGTCGGGGCGGCCGTGGGGCCCCTCCGGCCCCTTTCCCCGCCGTGGCGGCGGCGGCCTACCTGCGGCGTGCACGGAGACGGCGCAGGCCACGAGCGAGTAGCTGGTGTTGAGCAGCACGACCTGGTCCTTCTTGAGCTGGAAGGCCGGCTGGAAGGTGGGGAAGGGGTACACCACCTGGTACTTGGTGTGCAGCATGAAGCCGTGCCGCAGGCAGTGGGCGTGCGGGTCGCCTGCGGGCGGCGGGGGCCGGCGGCGCTCGTTAGGGGCGACGAGCAGGGCCACGCGGCCCGCGACAGGGGGATGGCGCGGCACGGCGCGGCGGGGCCCCCTCGCTCACCCGGGTAGGCCAGGGCCATGTCGCGGCAGCCGGCGCAGTGCATGACGGGCGGCATGGCCACGGCGCTGATGTAGATGTCGCGGTGGTTCTCGTCGCTCATCATCATCATGTTGACGAGGAGCCCGTTGGCGGAGCGCGTGCTGCCGGCGGGAGCCGCGGTTAAGGGCCGAGCCGCCCCGCGGGGGCCGGGGGGGGGGAGCGTCCGCGACCCCCCCACCACTGCCACCCCCACCGCCACCGCCGTCGCTCACTTGAAGCCGAAGACGATGACCTTGGAGGAGTCGCTGGGCCACTCGCACACCGTCAGGTACAGGTCGCTGTAGATCTCCTCGTCCTGGAACAGGCGGACCTGGCGCACCTGCGGGAAGGAGGGAGGGAGTCAGGGAGTCGATCCGGCGGCGCCGGGGGCGGACGGAGCGAGGGGGGGGGGCGCGCACCAGCTTGAGCTTGCTGTGGACGTTGAACTCCCACCAGTAGAGGTGGTAGATGTAGAAGGAGAAGTCGTCGTCGCCGCTGCTGCTGGTGTAGGACAGGACGTAGCGGCCGCACTTGGAGAAGCCGAGGAAGATGTGCCTGCGGCGGGAGGCAGAGGCGCAGCTGCAGCGCGCCCGGGGGGGGGCCGGTGTTGCCCCCGGAGCCCCCGGCCCACGCGCCGGAGTGGGGGGGGTCGCGGCGGCACCTCACCCCGCACACAGGAAATGCTCGTCCACGATGTTCTTCAGGGAGACGCACACCCGCGGCGGCAGCTTGCGGAAGAGCCGGGGCGAGAGCTGCCCGCTGATCTGCGGAGGGGGGACGGCGCGTTTTTTTGGGGGGGGAGAACCGAGGCGTCCCCAAATCCCCCCCCCTCGGATCCCTGCAGCCCCTTTCTGCCCCAAGCCCCCCGACTCCCCCCAGACCACCCTCTCCACATCACCCCCCTCCAGCCCCTCCCCGGCCTCCCACCATGCCGCCCCCCTCAAGCCCCCACCATGGCCCTGCCATGTCCCCCCCCCCAATTTGAGGGCTCCTGCCGTGCTCCCCCTGCCATACCCCCCCCAAATCCCCCTGCCATATCCCCCCCCACCTCAAGGCTCCCCTCAGACCCCCCCAAACTGCTGTGTCCCCCTCCCCCAGGGACTCCCCACCATGTCCTCTGCCTCAGGGACCCCTCAGGGCCCCCCCCCAGCACCATGTCCCCCCACCCCAAAGGCTCCCTTTAGGCCTCCCCCCTCCATGTCCCCTCCCCTTAGGGTCCCTCTCTTCACATCCCTCCCCACACAGGGCACCCCATAACCCTCCCCCCACCACACCCCCCCTCAGAGAGCCCCTCAGCGCCCCCCCCCCGCCATGACCCCCCCATCAGGGACCCCCATCATGTTCCCGTCCCCCCCCCCAGGGCTCCCCTCAAGCCTCCCCCAGTCATGTCCCCCCCAGGACCCCCCACAACCATGTCCCCCCCTACTTAGGGCTCTCCTTAGGCCTTCCCCTGCCATGACCCCCCTCTCAAGACTCCCCCCGCCATTCCCCCCCCCAGGGCTCCCCTCAGGCCTCCCCCCCTCCATGTCCCCCCCTCAGGGCCCCCCTCATCCTGATCCCCCCCTCAGGGCTCCCCCCAGCCGCGTTCTCCCCACCAAGGGACCCCTAGCATGTCCCCATCCCCTCAGGGCTCCCCTCAGGGTCCCCCCCGCCATGTTCCCCCCTCAGGGTCCCCCCCGCCATATCCCCCCCTCAGGGCTCCCCTCCACCCCCCCTCCCCCCGCGGCCCCCCGCTCACCTTGACGCGGTCGAGCTGCCTCACCACGTGCTCGCGGCGGCCCCGCGGGCCCGGTCCAGCCGAAGACCCGCCCGCCGCCCCCGCCGGCCCCCGCTTCCCCCCCGGGCCGCCCCGCTCCGATTTCGAGCTGGGCGCCATTTTCCCCCCGGCCCCCTCCGCTTCCGGAGCGCCCCGGCCCGCCACCGACGGCCCGCCCACGCTGCGCGCCCATTGGCTGGGACCCGGCAGCACCCGCGCCTCATTGGGAGGCGCGGCGGCGCGAGGCAGGCGACCCCCCTTCGATTGGCCGGCAGCGGCTGTCGGTCTACGCTTCGCCCCGCCCCGGCGCGGCGGGCCCGCCAATCGGAGCGAGGCGCCTTGCCCTCGGCCCCGCCGGGGAGCGTGCTGTGATTGGACAGCCCTCCCGTCCGTCAGCACTTGGGTGGTTGCCATGGAGAAGAGGCACCAGCGGGGCCCGGCCCCGGGGGAGTGGGCGGGGCTGCGGGCGCCCCGCAGGGCCTGGCGGGAGCCGTTGCCGAGGCGACGGTGGGGCCGTTGCCGGGGCGACCACCACCGAGCCAGAGACAGGCCCCGGCTTGGGGACCGCTACTGGGCCGGGGAGGTGTCACCAACATGGGGGTCACCACTCGCCTGGGGTCCTCCCAGGCCTGGGGACTGCCACCGGGCCGGGGAGGTGTCACCAACATGGGGGCCACCACCAGCACGGAGATGTGTCACCAACATGAGGGCCACCACAAGGCCGGGGACGTGTCACCAACATGGGGGCCACCACCATCCTGAGGCCATGTCACCAACATGGGGGCCACCACCAGGCCAGGGCCATGTCACCAACATGGGGGCCACCACCTGCCTGGGGTCCTCACAGGCCTAGGGACTGCCACCAGGCCAGGGACGTGTCACCAACATGGGGCCACCACCAGCCCGGGGCCATATCACCAACATGGGGGCCACCACCAGCATGGGGATGAGTCACCAACATGGGGGCCACCACCAGCATGGGGTCCTCACAGGCCTGGGGACCGCCCCAGGGCCGGGGCTGTGTCACCAACATGGGGGCCACCACCAGGCCGGGGACACGTCACCAACCTGGGGACCGCCCTGGACCTGGGGACAGCCACCAGGCCAGAGCTGTGCCACCAGCCTGGAGATGTGTCACCGACCTGGGGTCATGCCAGTGGCCACTAATGGCCCGGGGACATGTCCCCAGGTGCGGGGACCTGCCGCGAGGCCCAGGGCCACCCCAGCGCCGGTGTCCCCGCGCCCTCGGGGATGGCCCAGAGGAGCGCAGGAAGGTTTAACGACGCCCGGCGCAGAGGCAGAACGAAGCTTCGCCAGCGAAACCCCCGGGTTCTTCTTAGAAACTTTATAATTTGTCTCTGAAAGCACAAAAGAAACCCGTGGGGGGGCGGGCGGCCCCGGCGGCCTGCTCCCGCGGCGGCTCCGGGAGCCAGGCACTTCGAGCAGCGGGAGCGGAGCCGGCCCTTTGGTTCGCGGGAAGGTCCCGGGGGGAGGGGGACGGGGGGACGAGCGGGATCCTGCGGCGCCGGAGCGGCCCCGGCGCGGAGGGACACGTGCAAAAAAAAACCGCGCGGGACCGGCTGCGGCTGCGGCTCCGGGGAGCGGGATCAGGGAGGAGAGAGGGAATAGCAGCGCTGATCCCGCGGGGCCTGGCCTCGGCCCCCCACCGGAGCCGGGGGCTCCCGGCCGCCGGCTGATTGTCGCAGCAGGGCCGGCTCCGGGCAGGAACGGGGCTGGAGCCGGGGCCCGGCGCTGGGGTGAGGCCGGTGCGGCTCATCGGCGCAGCTTCTGCAGCTGGAAGAGAAGACGGGAATGGTGGCGGCGCTGGGCTACGGGTCGGCGGAGAAGCCAAGCTCCAGCGAGGAGCCGGCGCTGAGCCCCTCGGGAATGCGCTTACCTCGCTCTCCACCAAATTCCTCTTGTAAAGAGCTTCCTTGGCCGCATCCTGCCAAGGGAAAGCGAGCGGTTGGGGGGGGAGCCAGCCCGATCCCAATCCCAATCCCGGTGCAATCCCCCGCTAGCCAAAGTCTTACCCGGTTGCCCTCAGTGCCCAGGCGCCGCGCCGTCTCCGTGTAGAGGTGCAGGTAGCGTTCCAGCTGCGCCAGGTACTCTAGGGAGAGGGAAGGGAGCTCAGGGCCGGCTCCGGATGGCTCCCGGCTCCCCCCGGCCGCCGCTCACCTTTCCGGAAGGCCGGCGCTCCGTGCTGCAGCTGCGCCCGCAGCCACTGGCTCCGCTGGAGCACGTCCTGGTACTGCTCCAGCACCTCGTTAGGGAGCTGCCGGTGAGCCTGCTTGTACACCAGCATCTACCAGAGAGAGCGACGGGATGTGGGCGCGCGGCACGGTGCAGCCGGGAGGAGCCGACACCGGGAACCGCGCTCCCGTCCGTCCCCAGCGGCGAGCGGAGGACACGGAGCGGGCGACACCATGAGCATGGCGGCACCGGCATCGGCACCTGCCTTAGCTCCGAGCCCAACGCCAGCGAGGCGCGAAGGTGCCCGCGGCTCCGGATTCCGGATGCGGGACACAGCTCCCCCCACCGCCCCAGCATGGCCACACGATCCGCAGGGAATCACTCACTTTCTTCTCCAGCTTCTCCCGGTCGAAGGCCAGCAGGTTCAGGCTGGGCAGCGTGCGGATGGGTTTGCTGCGAAGGGAGAAACCGCCGCGCGTGAGGCCCCGGGCAGGGGAGGCCGCTCCGGACGCGGCGCGGATGCCCGGCTCAGCCTGCTGCGGCCCCGACGGCAGACGCCACGGCTTCCCCCACGGCGCCCCGGCGGGAGCGAGGCTGCGCTCGCCCGGGGCTCTCCGGGGACGCCACGTACCGCCGGGCTCCGTCCTTCCCGAACGCCATCTGCCAGCTCAGGCTGCTCCGCGCGGAGCCTTCGCCGGCCCTTTACGCCGCTCGCTGGCCTCCCCTGCCGGCTCCGGCACCGGCTCGCTTCCGCTCTGCCTCCCGCCTTCCTCCTCACTCCTCTCCTGCGCGCTACCCCTGCCCTTCCTCCTCCTCCTCCTCCTCCTCCCAGCGCCCAAAGCAGGCACATCCCTGTCCCCTGGCTGACAGCCGGGCCATCGCATCTCTCGGTCCTGCCGAGAGTTTAATCCCTTCCAGGGCCACCCCGGCCCAAGCGGGCGCTTCCGGCATCCTTCCCGGCAAGGAAACCTTGCTGCCGGCCCAGCCTGCTCCCGGTTCGGGCCAAAAACGGGCGCCGTGCTCCCCGGGGAGCCTGCAGCACGCGGGGGCCCTAAGTGCCACGGTCGCCCTAAGCCTCGGCTCTTCCGCCACCGGTGGGAAGCAAATCTGCTCCGTGAAAGAGCTCCCGGGGCCGGAGAGGAGGAGGAGGAGAGGGTGCGGGCAGAGCCGGCCTGGCTACAGCACTGAGCAGATGGACGTTCTGGAAGGGAATCGCAGAGACGAGAGGCCGTAAACAGCAGCCGCCAGGAAGAAGCCGCATCCCTGTCCCAGCCGCCTGCGGCAAACTCGTCCCCTGTTATTACGTGCTCTAAGCAGAGACATTCCCAGCTCCCTGCCTTGATTCCCCCTGTTGTGCCGCAGGGATAACGGTGATCCCCGAAATGACTTATTGCAGGGGAAGCGCGGAGCGGAGAGAAACCCTGGGGAGGATATTCAGCGCGCTCTTGACCCTGGCGTGTCCCGGCCGCGGTGCCAGCGAGCCGAACGAGCGCCTCCGCACGCAGCCATCCCGGACGCGAGCGGCACCGACGCCTTCTCCCCACGGCAGCCGGGGCAGGAGCGCCGCCTCCTCGCGGCCTCCAGCGCGGCAGAGCCGGCGGCACCTACCTGTTGCCCACGTCCTTTATCGGAGCGATGGCCGGTCTGGGTTTGGGGACGGCGACCTGCGAGGGGGAGGCAGCAGATTTTAGGATGCTGCTGCTTCACCTAGGTGCTGCGAAGCAGCGCGCAAGGCTCACTGAAAGGACGGGGGGGGGTCCGAGGCCGTGCAAAAGGGGAATTTTAGTCCGGGTTGTGCCAACGGAGCGAGACGGAGGGGACCCCGCTGGCCTCCGGGAGCTGCTGCTCCGCTCTTCCCGCCCTCGCGGCTTCCGCTTTCGTCCCCCGCCGCCGCCGGGAGGCGAGGGAGGCCGAGCCACGGCCCTTACCGGCGGCATGCTGCTGGGGTTGATGACCAGCCACCTCTCTGTCCTCGTCTCCAGCTGCTGGGAGCTCAGGGGCTCCCGTATCCGTACGATCACTTCCAGCTTCCCCCCTGTGGGGCGGCGGCCGTCCAGCAGCTAGGCAGCAAGGGAGCGGAGCGGAGAGAAGGAAAAAAACAGTTAAAAACCAGAGACGGAGCCCTGGGAGCGAGCAGAGGAGAAGCCGGCAGAGCCCCGAATGCCAGTCTTGGGTGTGCTGAGTTCAGTCCGGACTCAGCCCGCCTCGGGACGCCCCTCCAGAGCGCGCCGCCCGCTCAGCACGGTTTGGGAAGTCGTTGTCCGTTTCGGTACGAAGCAGAGCAGCCGCGCCGGGGGCCGTGCCGAGGCCAGCCCGCGACGCCGAGGGCGAGGAGCGAGCCCAAGGCCGGGCGCTGGGAGTCTGCTACGACAAGAGGGCGGCCCCAGGTGAATGCGCCCCAGGCTCCTCACCTCCACGATCTCCCGGACCTCGCAAGTGGTCTCCAGGGCCTCGAGCTTCAGCTGGGCCGTGCCGACGATGCGGTCCGTCTTGAACAAGCCCCTGGGAGAAAGGGGAGACAGGGAGCACGTGAAACCAGAGCGCTCCCACCCTGGGCGGCCTCTCCTCTCCCTTCTTTTTCCTCCTGGGAGCTGCTTAGCTCAGGAAACTCCCCCAAATCGGGGCCCATCAGCCCGCATCCTGCACTAGCAGGGGGGAAAGCCCAGGTCGCAGCGCCGGGCACCCAGCAGGGGTGCGGAAAAGGGGGTTAAAACAACCCCCCGCGCCGGGCAGCACTGGAAAACGCACGCTCTCGCTTCTCCCAGCGCAGCCCAGCCCGTTTCAGGAAGCGAGCCGGGCAGCGAGCTGGTGGCGGCGGAGCCGATCAACGCCGGCGCTCGGCTGCCCGCGCTTATCGCGCCCACAAAGGCCGCGTGACCTTCTCAGCTGCGCCCCGATACTCCCGAGCTCGCGGGAGAGGAGAAAACAAGCCGGTTCCGCTCGGCTGCTGGAGGCCGGGTGACGTTTAGAGGCGCCGCTCCGTCCCCGCCGGGTCCCGGCGCGCTCACCCTTTGTGCGCCACCTCGAACTTGATGCCTTTGGCCTGGATGATCCGCTTGAGCCCGCGGTGGCCTCGGTTAATGTACAGCTTGAACTGCTCGTTGAATTCTGCCGGGGGAAGCAAGAGCAGAGCACGGCGTCAGCGCGAGGCCAGCGCGGCGCCTCCCGCACAACGCGAGCCAGGCGCAGATCCGCACCGAACGCCCTAGCAATTCCCGACGCCAGACCTCCGAGCTCACAAGCGCGGACCCCGCCCGATGGGCTCAGGGCAATCCAAGGCGCTTTATCCCTTGGGGTAAAACTCCTTCTTGCCTACGGGGGGGTAACACAACACCCCCAGACATTCGCACATCAGCTGATCCGTGGTAACAAGATCCCGGGTATCGGCATCCTCCCCACCTCTCCGGAAGGGCATTTACCAGGAGAGTCCGTGTTTTTGATCACGTTGGTCTTGTCCTTTTGAGCCTCCTCCTGCGAAGGCGAGGGAGGGAGGGTGATGCCGCGTCCCCCCAGCGCACCCCCGGAGCGCCTCGCAGATGGGCACGGACTTACCGCGTTGGGATAGGGGAACTCGAAGCGCACAAACGCATCCAGGTCGTTGGGAGCCACACCTTGAACAGGGACAAGCCAGGAACGCCTCGCCGGCGGCCCTCGCAACCCACCGCGGGTCATGGCGGCGCGGAAATCCCGGCTCCCACACCCCCTTTGGACCCCTGCTCCGTCCCTGAGGAGCCGCGGCCAGCAGCGGCAGCCGGTTCTCCTCCTTACGGAGGCCGCTTGGCATAACGGCACGCTGGCGCCGTTGCTACCCATGTCCTCACCGCTCCCCGCGGGGTTTGCGTATGGGAACAGCCAGGGAAAAGCAACAAAACGTTAATGACTGCTGGTGCTGGGCCCAGCACTCTCTGGGGCATTTTAATGGGAGATAATTAAAAAAAAAAAAGGCGGTTGTCAGCGGGCACCTGGCGCGGCGAGGGGGGAGCAGACCAACCCCAGCGGCGCTCTCGTCCCCGGCACCGCGCTACGAAGAGGAGCCCAAGCCGTTATCCTCGGCTGCGACCCTGGCCGAGAGCTGCCACGCGGCGCCTGCGGCTCCGGAGCTGCTGCGACCCCGCGGAGCGGTCTCGGCTACAGCCGCCTCCGCAGTTTTGGTGAACCGGCATTGACAGACCTCTTTTTCCCTAGGGGATGAAGGCCTGTTCCCCTCTCACCTGGTGGAGCCGGGAGATTGATCCCCTTCACTACAGACAGCACCATGTCGTTGCTGTTCAGTTCAGGGAAGATTCTTCGAACAAAGCAGAGGAATCTCTTATGAATAACCTGCCTTCCCTTCCCGGCACCCCGGGAAGCGGTGCTCCGTCCGGGAACCTACTTGATGACGTTGAAGGTCCTCTGCTCGTAGTGGTACTTGGGCAGAGGGAAGCCTCTGGCGTGGGCCTGCTTCAGGATCTCCATGTTCTGCTTGCAGTCCTCAGCCATCTTCTCGAACCTGGAGGGAAAGGCGGGAGCGGCCCCCAGGTTATTCCGGACGGCAGCTTATGGCAGTGCCCGTGGCTTCCCCCGGACCGCAGCGAGGCATGCGCCTTCCTGCCTCGGGAAGCGATCCTGCCCTCTCCCCATCCAGAGCGCCCCAGCGCTGGGATCCAGAAAGTCGCAGTCGCGACTACAGCGTTGGAAATCCCCAGGGAAGACGACGCAAACCGAGAGAGACCTGACACCGGCGTGTAGAAGACGGCACGGCGTCTGCTGCCGCTGGCTTCTTTCCTCGCTGAAACTCTGAGGCTCAGGAAAAGCCGCCAAGTTTTAGCTCATATTTCCCCCCCTCCCCACAAACTGATCTAAAACTGAATCCCGGCAGATAAAAAGCAGCAGCCCCTGCGCCCTCCGCCCGAGCAGCCATGCCGAGCAGAGCGGCCCCTTCCCGGCCGCAGCTGCCCCGCGCAGCGAGAAACCCTCTCCCCGGCAGAGCTGCGAGGGGGGATTCGAGGCAGCCGGAACAGAATTACCCACGTGTGAATTCAGCCAGGACCCCGGGCTTGGGAGAAACGCCGTGGGGTCGTTAATCCATCTGCTCTGCCTTACAACCGAGAGGAGCAACTGGCCGTGGCGCCTCCCCAGTAACGCGGAAATCGGCAGCCGCCCCACGCCACGCACCGCCGTTTAGGAAGGGGAAAGCACGCAGCTTCCTAAGCGGAGCGCCGTGGGAGGAGCGCTGCGGGCCGCGCTCCGCGCAGCGGGATGAACGCGAAGCGCTCGGTGCCAGGAGCGGCGGCGCACGCTCCTGCCGGAGCACTCACTTGGTCGTCTCCGCGATGTTCCCCAGGTGAGTGAACTGCTTGGAGTAATTCATGCACATCTGGGACGAGGGAGACGGAGAGGGGACGGTTACGGCATCCTGCTCTCCAGCGCCATCCCATCCCGAGGACCTCGCGGCGCTTCCATGGAGCGCTGAGAGCTCCTCGGAGCTGCTCACCCCTCCGCAGCCCTAACGCAGGGTCGGCCTGACCCAGCTCCTCCTGGACGCGTTCGTACACGGGATTTTCGCATTTTCACTTTCCCAAGCAATTTACTTGCCTTGAGCTACCTCCTTTCCCATCAGGAAACCCTTCCTCAGGTCTGACCTCCCTCACGCCGAGTTTAAAGCCGCGATTTCTCACCCTTCGCAAGGGAAGCTGCTTGTTTCCTGCCTCCTTGCTACGCTGCCTTCCTCGCGCAGGGCGAGGAAGAGCCCGCCAGTTCTCCCCCCCTTCATCCCGAGGCCCCGCGCTTCCCACAGTCCCCACATCGCGCCCTGCCCCTCTGGTGCTCGATGTCTCCCCAGATTTGCCCAAAAGCAGCCTGTTTTCCTGCCGTGAGTTTTAGGTCTCCCAGGGCCCGGCTGAGGAGAGGGGAATAAGGCGGCGGAGGAGCCCGGGAAACGCCGCGCGGTCGCTCCAAGCCCTCTACCTCGTGCTGCTGCCTGATCAGCTTCATGAGCTCCAGGTACTGGCTGGCCGCCTCCGGGGAGATGGCAACGCCCCGACGCTGCACCAGCACAAAGTCTTCCTTGTTCACCGGGGCTTCGGGCACCTGCGAAGGAAGGAAGGAAGGAAGGCGTCGGATACGCCAGCGGCGACGGGAGGAAAACTCCTCGCTCACCCAGGACCGCCTCCCCACATCGCGCGATGTCCGGGCACCCGCAGAGGAAATAGTTTATCCAGGGCCGTGCGGCGAGTCGCTACCGGAGCTCTCCCAGCACCGGCGGAGAGGCTGGCGCTCCCGAGCCCGGCGCAAGGGGAGCGGCGGCTCAGCCGTAAGCCCCGCGACGCCACGTCCCCGACGAGGGGCTCCGCATCCATCCCCGAACCTCGAGAGCCCAGGCCGGCGCGCACCTGGGGCCGCAGCTCAAAAGCGAGCGGGGACCCAGGAGCGTCGGCGACGAGTCCCGGGAAACCGCGCGGCCGGGGGCGGAACGAGCGCCAGGCCGCAGGCACGGCGGGAACCGCTCACTTTGGTTATGTCCACGGGGAGGCCGTTCTGCGACGCCTCTATCATGGGGTCGAGCCCCTTGGCCTGGCGCAGGAACAGCTTCGCCCCCTCGATGTCGTTCTTCTGCTTGGCTCGCAGCGCGGCCTGCATCAGCTGCTTCTTCCTGCCCTCCAGGAAGGCCAGCTGCTGCTGGGCTGCAAGAGGGAGGGAAACGACAGGAGGATCCCGAGCGGCCGACAGAAAGCTCGGAGCAGCCCCCTGGGATCAAGGCAGGAGGTGCCAGAGGGTCCCTGGGCTGCAAAAGCTGTGGCCGGAGCTGGCACGGGTCTACAGAGCCCTCAAACAGGCAAAGAGATTCTTAAAATGAGGTTGCCCGGATCGGACGCGCTCCGAGGACCCCCTGGTTCCCCGCCCGGGCTGTTTTCTGCAGCCTGTCCCGGGCTGAGGGCCTCCGGGAGGCGACGCGGGCCCGAAGCGGGGAGCAGCTCGTTAAAACACAGCCAGGCGTTGGCACATCCTGCTCCCGGAAGCTCCAGCAACGGAGAGTCCAACTTCCCCGGGCAAAGCATCCTGGCGTTTGCCTTCCCTTCCCATTAGGAAGTTCCCCCCCTGCAAAGTCTCCCCTCTTCTCACGATTTCCTGCCCAATCCCTCCGCCTGCGAAAGGCTCCTTCGCACCTTTGAGGGCTGCTCCCGCGCGTCCCTCAGCTCTTTCCTCCGTTAAGTCACCCCCGTCCTCCCGCTGCCCGCTCGGAGCGCCGAGCACGCCGGGAGCATCCCGGCGGCTCCAGCCTCCCCGAGGACGGAGCAGGGATCCGAGCTGGGGAGCCGGGTACCTTTCGTGGTGGTTTTGGGGGCCGGTTTGGCCACTCCCGCGGAATTTGCCGCCGAGGACGCTCGCGGGGGCTGCTGCGGCTGCTGCTTGGGCTGGGAGGCGGCGGCCGTTCTCGTCGGAGCGGGGCGGGGAGCGGGCTGCAGCCAAAAACAGGCAGAGAAGGCGTCAGAGGAGGCTGCGAAGAGGAAGAGGAGGGTAACCGGCACCCAGCGGACACGGCGCGGGCAGGCGGAGCCCTCTCCCGTCCCCGTTTTGGCTTTCTACGGCAGCCGGGGGGGAGGCGGCCAGGGGGTCCCCAGCCCGCAAAACCCAACCTTCTTCGTCTCCTCGGCCTCCTCCTCGTTGTCTCGGACCTCCTGGCTGGCCAGTTTCATGGCGGTCTCCAGCACTCCCGCGATGCTCTGGTCTCCAGACGGCGCCTCCACGCCCTGGATGGGCTGGAAGCCTGGCAAAGGGGGAAGCGAGACGAAAGCGGGGAAGCCGGGGGCGTCAGCGAGGCCGGGCTGCGGCAGTCCGCGATCGCTTAGCCCGGGCTGAATTTTGGATCGAATCTTCCTCTCCGACACGCGCACGGTTTTTAAAAAATGGACCCAAAAACCACCTGCCGCCATTCCAGACTGGGAAAATACCTGGCGGAACGGGCAGCTCCGAGAAATCCACCGTCTTCCCTGCTTTGTGAGCCCGGATGGCGTCTTGGTATTGCTGGAAGAGACAGGCAAGCCTGAGAACGGCCGCTCTCGTGGCACGCGCGCCGGCAGCACCCTGCCCGGGGTCCCGGAGCCCCCGGAGCACGCGGTGCCCTCACCTTCACGATGCGCTCGTGCATTCTGGCCTTCCGATCGTCCCCTTTGCTCTTGGCCTGCGCCGCCGCCGTTTTGTACCTCTCCATCCTCTGCTGCAGAGCTTCCAGCGCGTCCCGAGGGGGAGGAGGGACGTCTGCTCCAGGGAGAGCGGGAGAAACGCTCCAATTACGTCTCTAACTTCCCTTTCCTCAGAGGGCAGCCAGAGGCTGGAGAACCGGCGCAGCTCCCTGGGCTCGTACCTGCCGCGGGAGAGGCCGGTTTCGCTTCGGGCGCGACCGCCGGCGTCGGCGCAGCAGGCTGCTGCCGGCCAGGCGACAGCAGCTCCTTGGGCAGCTGGTCTGGGGAAAGAAAGGGAGGAATCGGTCGGTCCGCAAGCGAGCGGCGAGGCATTCGCTAGGAACGGGGTACATTGGAGCGGCCCTTTGGAAGGAGCCCGGCGCCCCGCAGCAACGCCCCTGCCATTTGCCGGCGCCTTCTGAACTCGGGAACGGCTGCCCTTCCGGAGGCGCGCCGAAAGGTGAAGGCCGAGCGGGGAGCCGGACCCAGGAGCCCCCCCTTCCGGAGGGGTCCCCAGCCCAAGCGTCGGCGCTTCCAGCCAGGGCAGGTCGCAGCCGGACAAGGCGGCTCCTTCGTGGCACCGCCGGCTCGGAGCGGAGGCTCCCCGCAGCTCTTCGGCGGCGTTTCCCTTCTTACTGGGAGGAGGGGGCACGCTGCTCGGATCCACCGGCTGGCCCTTCCCCAAAGCTTCCAGCAGGGAGTCAAAGCTCTGCAAAAGCACCAGAGAAAGATCAGAATTCTCGCTTTTTTTTAATAAACATCTCATTGCACGTTTTGCAGACTGCTCCTGCCAGCCAGATTTACCCTTGTTTTACCACAAAAACCAAAACAGGGGGCGGTTTGCTTAATATTTCATGGGGAGGAGAAATGCCGGCCTCGCTGGCTGCCCCGGGACGCCCCACGCACCTTGGCGACGCGGTAGTATTTCGTGGCCATCTCCAGGTTTCCCTGCTGCTTCGCGTGCAGGGCTGCCAGCTTGTATTCCCGCTGCCGGCCCTGCAGCAGCGCCGCGGCGCCGGCTCCGCCGGGACCTGGGGGGCAGAGCGGGCAGTCGCTAGGCTTGGGGCGGGCTTCCCCCCTGCCGCGAGGAGGGACAAGGCAAGGCCTCACCTGAACGAGGAGGCGGCGAGGCAGAAACCGCGTTTTTCTCTGGAGAACCGACGGGCAAAGCAGGGCCGGGCAAGACCTGAGGCTTTGGGAGAACAGGAGGCGGCTGCGACTTCGGTAGGGGCTTGGGGGCAGAGGCAACAGGCGGCTGCGCAGGAGGCGGCGTCGGCGGCGAGCCGGGGCTTGCGGCGGGCGCGGAGCTGTGGGGGGACGACACTGCTGCCGTAGGGGACGGCTGCTGGGAGCTCGCGCTCTTCCCCAGAGCCACCGGCGGCGGGATTTCCTCCTCGTCGATCTTCTTTCCCTTCCTCACGGAGGCCAGCATGTCCTCTAGTGTCTGGAAAGAAGGCGCGCGCAGAGAAAACCATCATCAGCTTCCGATCTTTCTCCATCTCGGCTGTGAGAAGAGAAACTTTGGAATTTGCCAGGGCTGCAGCAAAGCCCCCGAGGTGGGAAAAACCCAGAATCTGCTTAAAAACAACAGCCAACCGTGGCCTGAAACATGGCGAAGGGGCTCCCTGATCGGGAAGCCGTTCCCTAACTGCGCAAGTTCCTCACTTTCCCATATTTCCGGAGAACGGAGAGCACCTTGAGCCGCGTACCTGCTTTGGAAGAGCAGTGCCACGCTCCCCCAGCCTGCGGGACAAAATCCGAGGGAAAGAGGGAGGTCTGCCCTTGACAGCACAGAGGTGCACGAAAAACTTTAACGTGGCAGAAAAGACTTCGGCAAGGTAGAAATTGGCCCCCCAGAAAAACCCCAAACAAAACAGGCTGGTGCTCAAAATTAAAAACCAAAAGTCCTCAGACTCTTCGCAGGGTTTAAGCGACCACAAGGAATCAGGAATGTGAGGCTGTGTTTTAGCCAAAAGCCAAGCCTGCAGCAGGATAAGGCGATCAGGGCCATGCCGGAGACCTCTGTGCGTAACGGGGTCTCGGAGACAGCTCCAGCACAGGCCGCGGCATCCACTCGTTCCTCAGGTTACGTTATCGCCCACAATTAGGCACCGAAATCAGAACGACACGATTTTCCAAGAAGTCTGAGTAAATTCTACTTCCGTTTGAAGCAGCGGGAGCTGGAAGCGCTCACCACCGCGGGGGAAAAAACCTGCCTTAACGCAGATGTAAGCGCAAACTCCTGGAGCGTGGAAACGCTGGCCGTGCTCAGCGGTGAACTCAGCACCAAGCGGGTTTCGCTTCATTAGAGATTAAGCACGAAAGTCTTGTCTCCGGCGCCCGCGGGAGCGGCGGTTCGCGAGCCGCCGGCCGGCAGGGCGCTCTTTGGGGCTCACCTTGAGGCCTCTCTCGTAGCGGCGCACTTTGGAGCCGTCTCCGGCCTGCCTGGCGTTGGCGACGGCCGTTCTGTACATGTCCGCCCTCTCCGCCAGCACGGACTCGACGCTGCCGAGCTCGGGAGGCGCTTCGCCCACCTGCAGGAGCCCAAAGCAGGAGGCGGCTGAGCTACGGGACAACGGCAGAGCATCCGGGCTTCCTCGCGGCCGATAGCCGCTCGGATCCGGGGCTCGGAGCGGACGCAGCTGCTCGGCCCTTTGCTTTTTTTACAAGCTCGGGTCGAAACAGCTCTAGCGCAGCTGCAGTATCTGATCTCCGTCTCCTTGTTTTCCACCATGCTTTTGCGCAACGGATTCGCGTTTACTCGCCAGGGAGATCCAACAGACGCCGCTGCGGACGTAGAAGTGCTCCGACACCAGGAGCAGCAGAGGAAGCAAAGCGGAAAGACGAGTTTCCTACCTTTGCAGCCGGTGCGGGGGCATCTGCACTCTCCTCCTCTTCGCCAAGCACTTCCTGGAGCTCTGCCTACGAGCAGGAATTCCGTTAATGATAAACCGGGACCAAAAATCTCTTTCGGAGAAAATACGTGCCATTAATCCCAAAGCGGGTAGAGCAAGGAAAAGCTAATACGGGGGAGGGATATAAGGGCTAAGGAACAGCCAGGGCACAGGGATGCTCTCCCCAAACCCCTCCCAAATCCCGCGCAGGACACCGATCGGCGGGGAACAAACCGCCAGACCTCCCGTAGCGCCCAGAGCCCTTTATACCATGAGATCATCTTCGTCTTCCAGATCTTCCTCATCGTCTCCCTCCTCTTCATCCAGGTCCTTCATGCAGAGAGCAGCCATTCTCTCGATCGCTTCCATTGGCAAGGGCGCTGGAGAGGGAGAAGTCCGGTGTTTGCGTCCCGCAACCGCTTCCTACCCCAGCTTAGGCCCGTGCCCGGGAAGCCGAGGAAAGCCAGGCCGGGCAGCGAGTCCGGCCCGGAGGGACCCGCGAACTCGTCAGGCAGGAAACGAACCACTGTGGGTTGTTTTCCAGGCGGCACATCGTTAACTAGCCAAGGAAATTCACGGCAGACGGGCCCCCCCGTGCGGATATACTCTTCCCACGAGGTCGCGCCGCTTACTTTTCCCCTTGGGTTTTCCTTTCGGATCAGGCTGGCCTCCCACAATAGCCAGCAGCTCTGCCTCCAGCTCGGCCGCGTCGTCCCCAGCGTCGTTCACCATCATCCCCTCCGGAGAGAAGCCCATGAGCAAAGGCACCTGCGGGGGAGAAACAGCAGCTGCCCCGAGGGATCCCAGCAAAGGAGGCGGCGATGCCCGGCTGGCCCGTGGGAAGGGCGGGATCGGCCCGGATCCTCAGGGATCAGACTCGAGCAAGGACAACGCGTCCCACGGTTCAGGACCGGCCTGCCACACCCTGCGAGCTCGACGACGCGCGAGGCCGCGCGCTGACAGAGCTGATGATCCGACTTATAAAAGCAAACGAAGCCCAGAAGACGGGCGACGAGGATACAGGCAGCTCGGTTCTCCCAGCGGCTCCGCAGCGGAGCCCCGCGCCTGGAACGACCGCCATCACTACGAACGAGGAAGCCGCAGCCGGCACCTGCTTAAGGGAAGAACTGCCCAGTTTAAGCAAAATCCCGCCGGAGACTGCAGCTGCTTGGATCTGAGTCTTGCATAACGCACGCCCCAGCTTCCCTGTGCGGAGGGTGCGGCCAGGACGCCTCAGGTTTCCCTGCGGTTGTTTAAAGGATCTTTCCGCCCGTGACCTCTCCCTCCTAGGCAGGCGGAGGCGTAACTGCAGGTGCGCGCCCTGCTTCGGCGCCAGGGCCCGGAGCAGGCTGAGGAGGGGGGCCGGGAGGCGACCCCGGACGTACCTGCCTGCCGGCGGCAGTGCCGCCACGTCCCGGCGGTGGAGGCGGCCTCCTGGTTTTGCTCATTTCTCCTTTCCTCCTTCAGACAGAGCTGGAGGGAAGCGGCGCGTGAGGGGGGTGCCGGGTGCGAGGGGGCCGCTCGGGTGCCGTCCCCGCGCCCCAGCACCCTCTGGGGACGGACTCAGCCCCCCCATTTCCAGCCACCCTTCGGGCTCAGCCCCCCACAGAGCCCTCTCCCTTCATCTTACGGGACTTTCTTTGCCCTCCAGCCCTGCACAACCACAGGGCCTCCCCTGCAAGTGCCCCAGGGGGCTGCCTCCTGGCACCCAGAGCCCTTATCCCCACCCCAAACCCCTCTATCACCCCCCAAAGCCTCCTTACAACCCCTCAAAGCCTCCCTATAACCCCCCAAAGCCACCTATAAGCTCCCTAAGCCCCTCTATAAGCCCCCCAAACCTCCCTATAAGCCCCCCAAACCTCCCTATTGGCCCCCAACCCCTCTCCAACCCCCTCAAACCCCTCTATAGCCCCTCTATAACCTCCCCTACAACCCCTTCCCCACAGGCTCCCCCTCCCCAGAGCCCCCCACAAGGCCCCGCTGCCCTCACACAGACCCCAGTCCCCTGCGCCCCCCACACCCTCCCCACCAATGACACCCCCAGCAGCCCCCACCCCGGCTCTGCCCGCTCCTCAGGGCCTCCGGCCCCGCCGGGAGCCCCCCGGTACCGGCGGCTTTGCCGGCGCCGGGCCCCTCCGCCCTCACGCACTCACTTCCAGCTCCGCCGGGGCGGCTGTCAACAACACGCCGCGCTTTGCGGCGCCGCTGTCGCAAAAAGCCCCCTTCCCTTTGCGCTTTGCGACGCTCCCTTCCCCTCCCCGCCCCCGGCCTTTTCGGCGCCGCTAAGCGAGGCGGCGGAGCAACATGGCCGCCGTCCCCCGTGTGTGTGTGGGAGACTACAACTCCCAGCATCCCCTGCGCGCTGCGGGAGCATGCGCGTGGGAAGGTGAGCAGGGGCTGAAGGAAAAGGCGGGAAAAGCCGTTGGCGTCGCCCTGAGGTGAAGGGGGGGGGGGGGGGCGGCGGCGGCGGCGATGGCGCATCCCCCTGAGGGGGGGCGGGGGGGGGAAATTCCTCGCCTTTCCCCTCCTTTCCCCTCGAGTCTGGAGGCTGCGGGGGGCCGAGAGCAGCGCCCCGATGCCTCGAGGCCCTCTCTGCGAGGAGAAGGGCGGCTGGCAAGTGAGCCCCCGGTCCCCGAGCTGGCCATTCCGCCCTGTGGCGAGGGGCTGCGGGCGGCCGACGCGTGCCACTGCGGCGCGGTGACGCGGGGGGCTGCCTCAGCGAGCCCAGCGCTCTTCCACATCCCCGCTCGTTCCTTGTCGATAAGGCGCTAGCGCCCTGATTAAAAAAGGCCAGGGTGCAGCCCGGGGTCTGCAGCGCCCCGGCTGGATGCTTTCGGCTCTTTGGAGAGTGTACGATGGGGGCTTTGCAGGTGCGGGTGGGCCTAAAATCCTCCCCGCGCGTTAACCTGCTTGTGGGAAGAGTGTGGTTAAAGGGGGAGGTGCTGGGACAACTGGACAGTGTCACTGGCGTTTTCCATCTCAGGCACTGCAAAAAGGGGTTTGCCAGAGCGATGCATGATCCCGTTACGGAAAACTTCAACGCTGAAGGCAAAATGCTCTTTGGAGGTGCTATAGGGCCGATAGTTGAGTGTTCTTATCTGTTTTTCCCACTCAGGAGAGCAGTAAGATGAGCAAAAGGAAGAATGGCCAAGGACCAGGTAACAACACGAGCTCGCGCCTCCTTCACTGCTACACGTGGGCAGTGTTTGACAGATGCCAGCGTCCCCTTGCAAGGAGGCGGTCTAGCTGTCAAGGAGCCTAACCAAATGATTTCAAGTCTCACTCGTTATACTTGGTAATAAGCGAGAGATTGCACGTCTAAAAATACCCAGGCGCCTAATTATTATGCGGATGCTGCAACTGCAAACAGTTCCCCACGTGTGAGCAAACTGACATCTAATGTCGCCTGTAAACTCTTACCTTTCCCACACCTGTTTCACCAAAGTCCCCCCCCCCGGGCTGCTCTCTGTATTTCCACGGTTTGCTGGTGCCTGCTACAAAAACACCTACGTATAACGCTTTCTAAGCGGCTTTTATCTAAACGCAGCAAAGCGCCTCCCAAACGTCACTTCAGCTCACTACAGCTCCGAGGAAAACACGGGTTAGGGGTAGCCCCCTGTTTCGCAGATGGAAAAACCGAAGCGCCTCCCCCCTAGCTGTTGACAAAGCAGGGACCGGCGCCCGCTAACTGCCCCTGCCTCGCGCGGCCGCTCCCGTCACTTTGCTTTGCTTTGCCGAGCTGTTCCAATAAGCGCTGCGCGGTGACACACGCAGCTTTGCGCCAGGCCTCCCTCCGAGACCGCAGGAGCTCATCTGTCGCGTAGCAAACCCCATTTCTCCCCGTTTTGGAACAGAAGAGGCGCCGTTTGCGTTGTGCGGTCCCGCTGTCTCTCTTGATTGCGGTTATTCTTCCTCCGCAGCATCTCAGGAGGGACCCTGGCACGGTGCCTCTTAGCGCGGCGGGTAATAAAGGGACTAGATTTGACGAGCTTTTCAAGCGGGATGCGCAATCCGTGATTCTTTGCCAACGGGCCTCTTCTCCCCCCCTCCCCACCTACCTCAGCAGCCTTTGAGGGATCCCTAAGTGCGGCAGCTTTAAAAATCAAGGCACAGCGGGACAAGGCCGCGCGAAACGCGGCCTAGAATCGGCGAGGGCTGCTCGAGCCTTTCCGCCTTGGTGGGGAGGAAAGGAGGAAGGTGCTTCGAAGGGGCCTGGCAGCGCCTGAACTTCGCCCTTGCCGGGGCACGAATTTCGGCGCAAACACCCCGCTAACAGGCCGCAAAGGCTCCTATTCCGTTCATCCTGCGTTGCGCCACTGTGCGGAAGCGGAGAGTCGAGGCGAAAGGTGCATCCAGAGGCCGATAAAACAGGTCTGTGCTTCTGTATTTGAAGGATAATTTTTAAGGCTGTCTACAAAACTGCTTTAGGCACAGCTTCCTCCCCCGAGCAGGGCTTGACTAATCCCCCCAGACACTGGGTTTTGTCCGATTATACTGCACGGCACCGGCAGGGAGCAATCTGTGCTGCACCGCTCTTGGGTCGGCGCAGGGTCGCTAGTGCTTCGGCTGGCAGCGTTCAGATGAGATGTTGCATCTCATTTAGCACCGCCTTTGATTAAGAAAATACTGTTTTATCCTAGAAAAGAGCGCTGGAGTTCGACCACTGTAATTAACTTTGAGCGCTGGCAGCACGCTCGAAGCCTCCTGCGCACAAAACACGCGAGGCCGCCCCGTCGTGCGGGGGCCGCGGTAATGCAGGGTTTCTTCGGATTTCTCGCTTCCGTTTTAATTTCTGTCTCTCTCCGTCAAAGCACCAGCCAGAGTCCTGCGCAGTGGCAGACGCCTGCGGCCTCGGGGTCAGAACGAACCTTCGGGCGATTACTACTGACAAAGACAAAATCTTCCTCATCTGCTAGGGGTGTTTTCATTCTTAAAAGCCAGGTTAACGTTTTACGAAGGCGCCCGTGCCCCGGTGCCCCCGCCAAAGTCAGAACTTACCAGGAGTTAGGGACAGGCCTCGTGTTGCTAGCGGGTTTTAAAAGCTTCCTTAGTTCAAGTGTTTTCATAGGATTTAGCGACAGGAACGAATGCCGAGCCTGCGCGGGCGGCCTGTCGCCACGGTGGATAGTGCTTTAAGCTTCAGACGTTTTTTTTCATGGGGTTTGATAAAATTGCTGCTGCTACGCGGCAGTTCACCAAACAGCTCGACAACCCTGCGTCCCCGTTCTAGTCACGCTTAGGGCCAAGGCTGTTTACTAACGACTTTTTCCCCTAAAAGCAGGAGACAGCGAGTGCCAAGTTTCCGAAGCGAAAAGAAGTTTTAGGGAAGATCCTGAGGGGACAGAAGGCTTAGACGCAACAGGACAGGCTGAAATCACGGATTCCAAAGGAGAACCAAAGCCAGCCATGGGAGAGGCGGAGGAACGGGAAGAGAAGGACCAGGGAAGCACCGAAAGCTCGGAAGCAAACTCGCCAGCAAGGTAACCGAGTTTGCGCCGCGCAACTTGGAAATCACCAGGACGCGAGTCCGTGGGTGACGCAACCCGCAGCGCTCGTGCCCTGCGGAACAGGGACGCAGCCCCCATCGGGGCGATCATCCCTTACCGAGGACAACGCGTCCCCGCGAGCTAAAGCGCACGTTACTGCGTTCTCTCTAATAGCTCCAGCGGCGACGGAAAGGCAGCTGCCATGGAGGGAAGTCAGCCGAGGCAGTTCACCTCCGTTTCTTCATCTCAGGTAAGCCTGCTCGGAAGCTCCTGCTCGGAAGCTCCTGCCCGTAGCAGCGCATTGCACTGCGACCTCCTCGATAGCGTCGAAGCCCGCAGCCGGCCAGAAATTCCTTCCGCGGCAGAGCTAGGTTTTGCCTTTGCGTCGCCGTTTTTCCTCTGGGGGCAAATCCACTGGAGCTGCTTGATTGCTGCCACTGTAGCTCCCTCAAATCTACGCTCCGGGGCACGCGGCAGCATTGCCAACGTTTCTGGAAGGATCACGTGAGAAAAAAATTGCACCTGGAAAGAGCGGGTTTAACTGAAACCCCGCTTTCATTGCGAAACCGAAGTGCGTTATTAAAACGTACCTAATTCCAACTGTTGCTGCAGTGTAAAATAATGCATTTCAAACACGCACAATCTGCATTGCCCGGAATTTTAAGTGTTCGGCTTGTTCTCTGTTACACAGAGAAAGCCCGTACGCGCGGCTTCGGGCTCGGCGCAGCGTCGTAGGCTTCTCGGGGACGGTTCGCGGGGCGGTGGGGTTACAGAGGCGGAGGATCGCTCGGGCCCCCGGGGAGCAGCTGCTCTTTACGCTCATCACCATTGTAGAATTCAGCGGGGAAGTTTGTGCCAGTCTTCACAAAGCCGAAGGAGGCTTCGGCGGAGAAACGGAGGCGACACAGCGGCGTCGCTCCGAGGAGTCGAACGGAGCAGGTAAAACGGTGCATCCCAGTTAACCATCTTCCTATGCACAGGGATTTTTTAATAAACTGTACGATTTAGAGCTACTTCTTGCTGTGCTGCAGAGCGGAGCTGTGAGACCTTCCGGCTTTGTCGCACCCTGCCGCATAAACGTGGCTTTCGTTAGAGCTCTGGTGGTTCCTGTACAGTGTTTGGTGTTTGTACAAAATGGAGTCAGCGCTGCAGTTTATTAAAAAAAACAAACCAGAAGTGGCTGTTTTTTAAGGCATTAATGATGCATTCACCTTATTATTTCAGGAAGGAATAGACTGTAACCCCCAACGTACGGATACCAGTCCGGAACGGAAGCCACCAGCGGCAGCTACCCAGGAAGCCAGGTCTCAGGCAGAGGCACCTGAGCAGGCAAATTTAATTGCGGTCAACAGGGAAGAGGATCGTTCCGGGGCAACTCTGGAGTGTCAGGGGAGTGTTTGCGAGGAGCTGGACAAACCCCAGACTTGCCACAGAACGGAGAATATTAGCGACGATCCTGAGACTAATTTAGAGCTGCCGGAACAACAGGGAGAGGGGGCAGCGTGCCGTTTACAAGAAGCCCCCTGTGAAAACCCCTCGCTGATCGAAGCCCCTTCTGTGTTTCCCGGTGTTCCGGATCAGAGCGCTGGCAGCTCTCCGGGCGGGAGCCTCTCGGGAGAGTTGCCCGAACGTCACCGTGAGGAGGAATTAAACAGTGACGACCAAGCCGAGGGCCGAGGCAGAGCCGATCACGGCGAGGCCCTGCTGCGCGCGCCCGGTGGAAGCGCAGAACAGAGTAAACCTGACGCCGCGTCGCGCGGCTGGGTTAAGGACGAAGGCAGCGGGGAAGACGTCAACGGGGAACAGCAGAGCGCGACTGAAACGGAAGGTAAAACCGACACGACGGAAAACACAACTGGATCTTCGTTAAAAGGTACCGCCGCAGCCGAGGAGAACGACTCCCCTGCTCGGGAGCCTGCCGAAAATCAGAGCGTTAGTCCGGTTTGCCCGGAAGCCGAGAGCGTGAGTCACCTCCCGAGCTGCGGTACCTCGCTGCCTGCGACTTCTTGCCAGGGAGACGCTGACAGGGGCAGAGGAGAGGCAGAAGAGGGGGGAATTCCACCTCCAGGGACCAGCTCAGCGTCCGAACCCAATTCAGCTGTCCCCATTCCTGGGGCTTCCGTGCGGAAACAAGAAGATCTTCCAGAGGAACGGAAAGAAAATGGAAGCGAGAAAGCGAGACCTAGCAAAGAGCACTCGGGGCTCAGCGCAGGCGAGCCCGGTCTCGAGGGGCTCGGAGAGGAACCTCCAAGCACAGGCGTCCCCCAGGGAGAGATCCGAATCCTGGGGGCGGAAGGGAAGGCTGCTCCCTGCTCGCGCGCCCCCCGGCTCGGCGGGGAGAACGCCAAAGACACGGCGCTCGCGGGAGAAACCGCGGAGCCCGTTCCCTCGGGAAGCGCTCTCCCCGCTAGCCGTGCTCCCGCGCAACTGGAGAAAGAAGGAGCGACGGCCGGCTGCGCTGAAAAACCCGACGCTAATTCGGGTGATGGGAAACGCCCTTCCGCAGCAGACGGGGATTCGCCCGCAGACACGGACCCCGAGGACAAAACCTGCTCGACGGCGGGAGACGAACCGTCCCGCGAATTAGCGTTGCTGCCTGACGGCCATTTGCAGGCTGACCTTAAAGACAGCGGCCTCGCGATTGCACCGCAGCAGGTAACCTGGCTCGCTCGGGACCGTCGCGTTAACGTTAAACATAAGCACCCGTTTTCGGGCGACGTTGCAGGAGAGCAGCGTTCGCGGCGCATCTGGCCAAACGCGCCAGTCACACGGGCACCGCGGTGGTCTGACCCGTCCTTCCGGAAAAGCCCCAAATGCGCATTTTGGCCATACTTTCCCCAAAACGCCCAAAGCAGCAGTGTGGGAATAACCCGAAGGGGGCCAAAAAAACCCAACCAAACAACCCCCCCCCCACCTTGTGCTGCCATTTTAGGCCGCCCAGCTCGAAACCCCTTCGCACTGGAGCTGCCTACGCCCCTTCTGTTCCTTAATGCGGAACTGTCTCGTCAAAGCCCTGCTCGTCACCACCGCTAATTACCCTCGGAAGACGCCCTGGTGCCACGCTAGGAATGCGTATGGATGCACCTGCAAGCTAGGCTAGATTTGCTCCCTGCTCACTTGAACCCGGCCGGGGATCGACTCCTCCCTGGAACCGGTTCTTGGCAGTTCCGTTGCTGAACGCATGTTTCCATTTTCCTATTAACTTCTTCCCCCCACCCAGCCATTTTCTGCCGACAGCAAAGGTGACCCTTCCGTGCCCGAAAGGGAACCGTGCGCCGAAGGGGGACAAAGCCACTGCGAAAACGGTTTTGGTGACAAAAACACAGTTCTGGTCGCTGACCTACGCGACCCAGACGAACCGCAGCCCAGGTAGGCCGATTTGTGACCCTGTCACGCTCTTTCACAGACACAGGGGCCGAGACGTCTGGGCGGTCCTATGCACAGGATACATCCGCAGACAGTGTAACAAGAGCGGAGACTTGCACTTTGCCCCCTTACAATTCCCCTCTGGTTTTAGGTGGAGGCCTTGTTTTCCATAATGATGAGTAAAGTCATGGGGGTGTCACCGAAATTGGGAGTATTTGGCAATTTGGGGCGGGGGGGGTTAAGGGATCCCTTCTCACGTAGGGTGCTGTAATCGTTAGGGTGTTGTTTCCTAACAAAATAGCAAACCCGAGGAACTTCATGTCCGGAATGATATGCGCTAGACGAACCCCGCTGCACGGCTGCTGCGAGCAAGCAGCAACGTTCTGCAGCATCTGATAGACTTGAAAAGTAAGAACGGGATCTAAGCGGAAGCAGATGCTCGCTCCACGAAACGTACCTGGTTGGCATCCAGGCGTTTTCAGATACGTTACGCTATCACGGAAAGGAACCTTAGAAGGGAGCTAAATCCCACGTGAATAAATACAAGGGACTCTGGGGAAGAATAAAGCCATTATTTGAAGTAAGAGGGGGCCGAGTTGGCTATTGGAAACCTCCTAATTCTCCCTCCCTTTTTCTTTTCGTTAGCGCTGAGGTGACGGAGGGGATTCACGAGCCCTCCCAGAAGGAAGATGCCACGGATGTTGTCTGCGGTCTGATTGCTGAGCTCTCTAATCTCAAGTAAGAACGCACCGCGCGCCGGGGAGGGGACGCGGCGCCGGCTGGCCCGGCTGCGGCCACCGAGGAAGCAGGGGAAGCAGCATGGTCCGGGCCGTTCTTAAACGCAAGGCTTTAAAAATAGCGGTTTTCTGCCTGCAGGCCTCCCTTTAGCCCTAAATAACTGCAAATTGAGGCGTTTCAGGTGGATGCTGCAAACAAACGTGTCGTCTCGCACCACTCACCTTGTGGCCCGGCCTTGCCGCCTTCCTTGTCCGCAGCGCAGTTCCTTTCCCACCCGAAGTAAAGGCTTTTCATCTTCTCTAGGGAAGAGACAAACAGATAAAGCAAACCACGGTTTTAACACAA
The DNA here is from genome assembly GCF_036417845.1 of Apteryx mantelli. Taxonomy (NCBI): domain Eukaryota; kingdom Metazoa; phylum Chordata; class Aves; order Apterygiformes; family Apterygidae; genus Apteryx; species Apteryx mantelli. The sequence goes on from NC_090013.1 coordinate 719,236, forward strand.
GTTAAAGTCTGTGAAGGAAATCACCATTCGTTCGCTTGTTGCTCCACGTTTACTAATTTACCTGCGTTTCACGAGCTTTTGTTGAAACGCAGTTTTTGGCTAGCAGAGAACGCCCCCCCCCCCCCCCGAGTAGTTTACACGGCAAAGACAAGAGGGAAGGATTCCACTTGTAGAGCTTGAGTCTCCTTGGGAATTTGAATGAAGTAAGTGGGTAAACAAGCCGTAAAATTTAAAAAACAAAATCTTTGGAGCGGGGGTTCGTTAAGGAGTTAAGGTCAGTCCCTGCAGCAGGCTCCTCCTCAGCCTCTTTCTTTGCCCGGTTTACCTGTTTGCACCTACTTAATCCAAATTCTTTGTAAGCATTTGGAAGAAAAGCTCTTTCTGCAAAGTCCCCCCTGACGGACTTCCCGTTCACTCAAAGGCCAGTCGCCAATGGAAGGAAATTGCCTTAGGAATTCTGTGGCTTCCCGACAAGCCACACATGAACGAACAGCACTGTCCGCGCAAAGCTTTTAAATAAATATATATTTATACTGTCCGTTGTGAATGTGTACGTGTGTGTATGTGTGTGTATACGTATGGTTTGTTATTAACGTGAAACACACCGTTCTCGTTCCTTGCAGTCGCCTGATAATGAGCGCGCACAGGGACCTGGAGTCCCTGAAGAGGCTGAAGTACCGAAAAAGCAGGAGATCGGGCAAGTTCCCCCCTCACCCTCCCAGGGGGGCTCCGACCAGTTTGACCACCAGGAGAAAACGGAAGGACCCGTAGGACTGCGCAGGAGCCAGGCAACAGCTTGCTTTAACAGTTTATTAACACAACAGCAGAACAGCATTTCAACAGAATAACCAAAAAATGGCAAATAAAACAACTTTGTATGTGTAACATATAAAATTTCTTTTGGTTAAAACAAAAGTCTTGCAGATGTGCCCTTTTCTTCAGGGAAAAGACGGTTCTGAGCTACTCGCCCGCTTGACGCTGCCGGTGAGTTACTGACCCTCGTCACCCTCCCTCGGACCCGAGCGGGAGAACAGCCGGGTCTTCGGGGCTAGTCAAGCCGCTGTGAAACCACCCGGAAACGGGCAAAACGGCCGCAACGGGCCGCTCCCCCCGGGGCCCCAGTTCTGCTGACACTCGTTCAGCGGAGGGGAGCGAGGCGCAACCGCCCGACGAGGGGCATCGGGCCGAGGGCGCGCGCGTCCCCACGCTGGCGGGCGCCCCGCCGCTTAGCCGCGCTCGCGCAGCCTTTGGGGGCGAGCGAGCAGATTTTTCGGTGCCCAAAAACCGCTTTTTAAAACCCAACTGAACCACAACTCAGAACTCCTGTCTGAACCAAACAATAAGCTCCGCTGCTCCAGCCGCCCCTTCTCCTCGGCCTTGCTGCTGCTCCGGTGTGGCTTCTCCGGCGGGCGGCGGACGAAGGCCGGAGCAGCCACCTGGAACGCTCCTCCGAAGCCAAAGCGCCCACGGCACCACATGGGGAGGAAGGCAACCTCCAGCATCATCCTCGAGGAAGCGCCCGACGCAGTCTGCCTGCTTCCCGGCGCTCTTCCTCCCTCGCCTGCTTCCAGCATCCTTCGCAGCCGCCGGAGCCGGGAGCAGCCAGGAGGCTCCTTGGAAGCGGAGGTGGAAAGGCGGCCGCTGGCTCAGCGCTGCCCCCGCCGCAGCGGCAGGTCTCGGCGCTCGCTGCCTTTGAACGCCGCGGGGAGCCGCCGCCGCCAGCGCAGCGGGTCCGGGGGGGCCCGAACCCGCCGCGGGGGGGGCCCGAACCCGCCGCCGGCAGCGGAGCCGCGAGCGCAGCCGGGGCCCCGGCAAGTCCCGTGCGCCGCCGCCGCCGCCGCCTCGGCGGCTCCGCGTCGCTCGCAGCCGCTTCGGGGCTGCTGCCGCCGCCGGCGAGTTTGAAAAAAAACAGGAAAAAAAAAAAAAAAATCCCGTTGCAGATGTTCAAGCGGGTGAAATTAAGAAAAAGGAAAAAAAAAATCCCGTTGCAGATGTTCAAGCGGGTGAGTTTGAAAAAAAAAAAACAGAAAAAAAATCCCGTTGCAGATGTTCAAGCGGGTGAGTTAAGAAAACAAAACAAAACAAAACCCATCACAGATGCTCGGGGCAGGAGTTTAAAAAAAAAAAGAATCCCATCAAATCCCGTTGCAGATGCTCAAGGGGAGCAGGTGAGTTAAAAAAAGAAAAAATCCCATAAAACCCCATTGCAGGCGATCGGGGGGGTTAAAAAAAAGTAAAATCCCGTAAAATCCCATTGCAGGCGCTCAGGGGGGCAAGTTAAAAAAAAACCCAACTCATTGCAGGCGCTCGCGGGGGGTGAGTTAAAAGAGAAAAATCCCATAAAAATCCCATTGCAGGCGCTCGGGGGGGTTAAAAAAAGAAGAATCCCATAAAACCCCATTGCAGGCGCTCGGGGGGGGTGAGTTAAAAGAGAAAAATCCCATAAAAACCCCATTGCAGGCGCTCGGGGGGGGGGGCGAGTTAAAAAGAAGAAAAACTCATTGCAGGCGCTCGGGAGGGGTGAGTTAAAAAAGAAAAAATCCCATAAAACCCCATTGCGGACACTCAGGGGGGGCGAGTTTAAAAAAACCAACAACTCATTGCAGGCGCTCGGGGGGGTGAGTTAAAAAAGAAAAATCCCATAAAACCCCATTGCGGACACTCGGGGGGGCGAGTTAAAAAAACCCCAAACAACTCATTGCAGGCCCTCGGGGGGGGGATTTAAAAAAAAAAGAAAAAACATCTCATTAAACCCCATTGCCGATGCTCGGGGGGGGGGTTAAAAAAAAAAAGAAAACTCATTAAACCCCATTGCCGATGCTCGGGGGGTGCGGAGGGGGGGGCGCGGAGGCTCCCACCCGTGGGGCGCGGGGCGGGGGGGGGTCCCTAGCGGTGTCGCGGCTGGAAGCGTCGCGGCACCGCCATGCGCCGTCCCTGGGGCGCGGCGCCCCCCCCGACCCCCCCCCCCTGCCCCTGCCCCTGCCCCTGCCCCTGCCCTTGCCGCCCCCCCCCGCGGCGGCGGTGGAGGTGAAGCAGCGGTAAACGGAGATGTAGCCGGGGCGCGTGAGCGGGCAGAAGCGCCGCGTGTGCGCGCCGTCCTCCGTGGCCCCGCACTGCGGACACACGTAGTTGCGCAGCACCGGGCACTCGACGCGGCCGCCGGGGCCGCGCAGGTTGTGCGCCGTGTAGATGTGCCGCGCTTCGCCGTTCTGCTTGCAGAAAACGCACAGCGACGGCCGCGGCGCCGGAGCCCGAGCGGCCGCCCGCAGCCCCGCCAGCACCGCCGCCAGGCCCAGGTAGTCCCGCCACATGTCGAAAACGGGGAAAGGCTCCGTGCGCGACGCCCCGCAAAAGCCCCTCGCACCCGCCGCTCTTGCGCCGACGCCCCGGGGCCGCCCCGTCTGCATCGCGCCGCGCCGCGCCGTCGCCGCCACCGCCGCCACCGTCGCCACCCGGCGCCTTCGGCGGGAGCGCTGGGAAAAAGCACCCAAACCCAGCAGGGGAAAAAAAAAAAAGGAAAGGAGGGGAGGGGGGAAGGGCCCCGCCCCCGCCCTGCCCCCGCCCTGCCCTGCCCTGCCCCACTGACAGCTTCTGCCCCCAAAGGCCGATGCCCCCCCTCCCCTCCCCTCCCTCCCTCCCTCCTCCCTCCCTCCTCCTCCTCCTCCTCCAGGACCTGCCCCTTCTGGCCAGCGCCGCCGCGCGCAGCTCGGACACGCGGGTTTGGGGGAGTTTAGGGGTTTTTTTTGTTGTTGTTTTTTTTGTTTTTTTGCTACATCCCATCAGTGCAAATAGTCCCCCGCGGTCGCAGGGTCGAGGGGGAAAAAGGGGGCGAAGCCGCGGCTGCTGGCGGCCTCGCTCGCCGTCTGCAGGGACCCCGAATTGTGTCGTGTCCCCCCCCCCCCGCCAAGAGGCATTTCCCCCCCCCCCGCTCAACGTCCCCCAGGGCCTCGTCTCCTTCCCTGCCCTCAGGTTTCCTCCGGCCGCGGCCACCCGGCCGGCGGCGGCTCCCTGCGGGAAGCCCCGGCGCCTCGGCGCCTCGCCGCCGGCATCGGTTTTGGGGGCCGCGAGCAGGAGATTGGGTCGAGGAGCGTCGCTTTTGCGGGGAGCGGCGCGGACGTTCCCTTCTGGAAAAGGGGCGCGTCGTCGTCGCGGGGCCAAATCCCGGCCCCGGGCGCGACGCGGACTCACGTGTCAAGCCCTGGACACGCGGCTCCCACCAGCCTGCGCGGCGCCGTCGGGAGTTTCGGCCGCGCGATCCGGTTTACAGGGCCGGCCGAGCCGCCGAGGGCTCCTCGCTCCCAGCCTGCGCGATGGGAACTCCTCAGCATCCTCCCGGCTCCGCACGCCGCTCCGGCCGGGCGCGCTGCTCCCCAGTGCAGCCCGTCTTGGAAAAACCTGCAATAACCCTCGACGAGGTGTCAAAGCGGCTAAAAAAAGAGAGTTTTTGAGGACAGTGACAAGAGCACAGTTAAAGTTCTTCCTAGCAGAGGAACGAGGATCCCAAAGGCCGTTCCGTCCCATCCCATCCCGTCCCATCCCGTTCCCTCCGCGTCCTCCGCTGCTTCCTCCCTCCTGCTTCAGCCTTTTCCCCGGCCAAAGCACTTGCTAATGGGCCGCAAAGAGCAGCCGATATTTGAGGAACAATAGCGGAGTTTAACCCCCAGTTTAACCTTTTGGGCTCAATTCCAGGAGAACCGGTGCAAAGGTTTAACTCCCACCAAAAAATAAATAAATCGATAAAGGAAAAGCCAAGCGTGCAACATTCCTTCCAGGGTCCTTGTTTTTAAAGGAAAGGTCACGTTCACCTCTCGGCTACCTCGGAAAGCCCCTGCGCTTCCCAGGCATCGCCCGCGGCGCGGATCCAGCGAGCCAAGACGCCCGGTAATTCGGACTCCTCGCACGCCGGGAGGAGCAGCAGCGCTGTCTATCCGCCCCTTCGGAGCGGAACGGAGCTTCCCGCGCGGAAGTTATTCCGAAGAAAAGCACCCGCGTCCCCGAATAACCCCGATCGCTCCAGACTGAGGGGGTTTCTCATCCGGAGCGGCTGCACTGAGGGCCGTGCTGGAAAACGGCAGCAATCCCTCTTCCGTAACGGAAGCTCCAGTTACTCCCTCACCTGGAGGAGCCGTAGAATTAACTGCCCAAACGGCACTAAATCCCAGCTAAAGCAGCCGAACTAACGCGTTCGGCCAAGGAGGAGCGATGGCGTTTCGGAAGCACGGGAAACGCTCGGAGAAGCCTCCGGAGGGTCGTTCCGAGCCCCGAGCTGAGCCGCTCCTCAGGGCCCCGGGGTCCACTCAACGGTCGATGGTTTAACCTCAGCGACAAAACTCACCGACAGCGTTGAATGTTCACCGAGACCTTTGCCGCCGTCGCGGCTCCGCGGGGGCTTCCGGAGGCGCCGGCACCGCTCCGCGCGCGCTTCCGCCTTCTTCCTCCCGTTCCTCCTTGCTTCCAGCCCGTCCACGCAGGGTTTCGCCTAAGGACAAACAAAACGTTGCTGGCGGTGCCGATTTTGCGGGAAACCGCCCGGATTTACGGCGCCGGGCCGGTCCGGCTCTTCGCGCACGGCTCACGCGCATTCCCGCCGGCAGGAGCGCTGCTTTCGGCAGCGTCCGATCCCCGTCGCTCCCTTCCGCTCCCTCCAAGCAGCCTGGATAACCATTGGCAGGACCGCAGGCAGCGAGCGGGTTTTCCTAAACGGAGCCGGGTTAAAAACTAGACTTTTTTTGTGTGTGTTTTTAACCCGGATGGGTTTCCCGATTCCACCGACCGCGTGGCAAAACGGAGCCCCAGCACGGCTTTCCGGAAGAGAAAAGCTCGCGCTAAAGTCCCCTTTTCCCAATGCCGGGAGCAAACACCGAAAATCCAGAGCCGACATCGGATCGCACCCGCTGGGAAACGCTTCCTGCTGGGAAACGCTTCCCGCTGGGAAACGCTGCCCCCTCGCCGCAGCCAGGCTGCTCCCGACGCCTGGATGGGGCCAACGTGGGATCACCTGCCGGGATCACCCGGCTCTCGGCAGCGAATGCCCCCTCGCTCCGGCAACGTCCACCTCACGAGCCATAAAAACCGGAGCGGGGAGAACCAGAAAACAGGGGGAAAAAAGGGGGGAAAAAGGCAGCGCGCGCAGCGTCAGCACTAGGAAAAGGAGCGACTTTCACGCCGGAATAACCCAGGCGGCAGCAGCCCCCGGGCGCCGCGTCCTTAATCCCGAACACCGAAACCGGAGCAAGACCGGAGGGAAATAAATCTCCTTTATTAATTATAAATTCGATGCTGCCGCTGGCGCTTCCAGCCGGGCTCCTGAATCGTTAACGCCGGCCTTGAGCTGCCTGGCTCCGGATCTGGAGCAGGACAGAGGCAGCCGAACCTCGGGAAAGGCAAAAACGGGGCTTTCCGGGCGCCCGGACCTGGAAACACCGGGAGAGACTGTGCAAACGCCCAGTCTCCCCCCCAAAACCTTTACGGTTTATTTATTTTCTCCCCCGCCACCGGGGCAACCGTTCCCATCGGCTTCCCGTGCTTCCGGGCAGGAGCTGAGCCGGCGCCCACGGCCGAGCCCGGCGAGCGCTGCACCTTCCCATTGGCCCGCAGTGACGCAACGGTCTTTACAGTTGAGCAATAAACCTCAAAGGGGCCCCCAAGAGAAAAAAAAAAGAGGGGAAAAAAAAGGGAAAAAAGTCCTGGAAAGGCAAATAATGGCCACTTTGTGTGGCGGTAGCGGGAGCGACGGCGGAAACGTGCCCCCTCCCCGCCGGAGGCTGCCGGCGCCCCGGCACGAAGAGCCGCTCCCTGAAAACCTTCGCGGGAAAACACGACGCAAAGTCACCGAATCCAACGGGATGGGGGAAAAAAAGAGGGAAACGGCACCGAAAGCGCAATTGGGGCGGCCGCGAGCAGAGCCGGAGCTGGAGCCGGAGCCTCCTCCTGGTGCGGGGTCATCCCGGGGGATCGGCCACCCGCGCCGAGTCCCTCCGCCCCGGGAAAGTTGGGAATTCGAACTGCGGTGGTCGGGCTCGCCGCCGGCATGGGCAGGCGCGTTTGGGAGGAATCGGCCCGTTTTGGGAGAAATCGGCCCATTTCCAGGTCACTCGCTCGGGTTTTGGGCAGATCCGGGGTGAAACCTGTCCCCTTGGCTGGGTGGCTCTGCTCGATCCCGCTCCGCCGGAGCGGCGGTTCCCGGGGAGCACGGCTGGACGGAGCAAAAGCAGCCGCTTCCCCCGGCCCAGCATCCACTCGCGAAGCTTCCAACAAACCGAAAAAAGGGGGAAAAGAGGAAAACAGGCGAGCGAGGCAGCACCTGCTCCGGGAGGGACACGCTCCGGACGGGGACCCAGCGCCAGCAGGAGCGAATCCCGCCCGGAGCGCGCCTTAATCCGGACGCAACCCAGTTAGACGACGGGAGCAACCGGCCTGATCCTTTGCATCCGTTTAACGTGATTTTTTTTTCTTTTTTCCCCCCAAAATCAAGCCTGGTGCTTGGGAATGGGATGGGAATGGGATGGGAATGGGAATTCAGGGGCCGGACGCAGAAGTGGCGGGAGACGCTGTCCCAGCGCCGCGTCACGCCGCAGGTGGGGCGGAACGACGCTGCCGGCCCCGGCCGCCTCGCGGCTCAAGGACCAAGAACGAGGTTTCCACCCCAAAACGCAACCCCCCCCCCAACGCCGGCGCGTTCGCTCCCGCTGCCGAGCGTGGCGTCCGGGAGCCCTCGGAGCGAGATGCTCCGGAGCCGCCGGGCCCGGCAGCGGCATCTGTCTCTTTAAAAGCGCTCCGTGGGCCTCCGAAAAGGGGCCGTTTTCTCCCTTTTTCCCTTTTTATAGCAAACTGGGGTGGGCGGGTTCCTCCGGGCGAACCTCGAGCTATAAATACGGCGCAAAGGAGCCGTAATTACAGGCCGGCACGGAGGCGGCCGCTTCCCGCTTCCCGCTTCCCGCTTCCCACTCCGGGGCCGCCCGCGCCGGCAGCGCCTCCGCTAAAAATAGAGCCCGGTCGAGGGACGAGCTCAAAAGCCCCCAAATCCCCCCGAACAGGAGCGCGGGGCTGCCCTCGCCCGGCTCCCGGCTCCCCGAACGCGGGGAAAAGCCCCGGAAGGGAGAAACGGCAGCAAATCGCCGGTCGGGGTCGGAGCCGGCGGGGAAGGCGCCTCCCTGCCGAACGCTCCTGGGTTTCTCTGGGAATGCGGGAATTGGGGTGCCGAACGGAGGAGCCGCCGCGGCTGCTCCGGTTCAGCCGATTTACGGGAACGCGCTCGTGCCCTCTTCCTCCGACCGCTTCCCTCCTGGGTCCCGGCACGCGCAGAGCTTCCAGCCGCGGCCGGTCCCGGCACCAAGCCCTTTCCCGTCCACCGGGGTTTATTCCCGACCTCTTCCCTTGTGTTCCGTCAGGGCGAAAGACGGATTCGTGCTTTAGAAATGAAGCAAATCCTCCTTTTCCCTAAGTGCCAGATCCGGGCAAAGCCCATGGAGAGGCAAGAGCCGCCGGTTTGCCTGACCTCGAGGCCGTGGGAACAGCTCCCGGCCCGGCCGTTCCCGTTTCCCTCCCAATTCAGGAGAAAGTCGCTGGACGCCACTGGAACGACGGCGGCTCGCGGCCGTGTTTGGGGACAAACCCAGGCTTTTCGGCGCTTGTTGCATCCCGGCCGGGAGGCGAACGGGGGGCTCCGAGAGCACCGAACCCTTCCCAAACTTCCCCAGGAGCGTTTGCTCCTCCTGTCCCTCCTCACTCCCGTATTTTAATGCCGGGGATCAGAGTCATCCCCGGCGCAAGCGGAGCTGCTGGAATTACGGAGCGGCCCGGCAAGGGCCGTGCGGCGACGCTTCCCGCGTTATCGGCCGCACCGAAGCGCCGAGGGAAACGCCGAAACCCCTCCGAGCGGGCAGCCGCCTTCCCGCGGGAGCCGTGAGCTCCCGGCCTCCGGCAGCGCGCGAACCCGGAGCGCGAAGAGCCGAGGAGACGCCTCATCCCGGCTGCAGCCCCGACCTTCCCGCGGGGCCGGCCGAATCGGAGCCGTTCGGGGCGCGCCAGCCCCATCCGGCGACGGAGCGGCACCGTGGGAACTCCGGCACCAGGAATTGGAGCCGTTCGGGACATGCCAGCCTGACAACATGGACAGTCCGGCACCGGGAATTGGAGCTGTTCGGGACACGCCAGCCCAATCCGACACTGAACCGACACCGTGGGAACTCCGGCACCGGGAATCGGAGCCGTTTGAGGGTCCCCAGCCCGCTCCGGCGCTGGACCAGCACCGGGAATCCCGGGAGTTCCGCAGCCGGTGGGAGACGTCGCCCTCCGCATGGCGCTCGCTTCGCAGGCAGATGTGCTTAAAAAAGGGGAAAAAGGCCGGAGCCGGAAAGCGGCTCCCACCCGGCCTTTCCCACCTGCCTCCGACGAGGCACATATATCCCAGCCTATATGTCCCGTATAGCCGTGCCCCCCCCGACCGCTGCGGCACGGCCTGCCTACGGATCCGGCCTCCGTGCCCCGGGAATGCCTCCCTGGCTGCAGCATCCCTCGGGAAGAGCTTTTCCCCACCCGTTTTGGGATGGAGGGGGGGGGAGCGCAGCAGGATGCAGGGCCGGGAATGCTGCCATAGGGGCTGTGCCCCCCCCCCCCCACCGGCCCTTTTCCAGCTCTTCTCCCCCCAAAACACCCACGGGAATGGGTTGGAGCTGGGCGTCGTGGGCAGCCCGGCAGCACCTGGGACACAGGATGGGATGGGAATGGGATGGTGATGGGATGGTGATGGGATGGGGATAGGAATGGGGATGGGGATAGGAATGGGGATGGGGAGGGGGATGGGGATAGGAATGGGGATGGGGATAGGAATGGGATGGGGATAGGAAGGGGATGGGGATGGGGAGGGGGATGGGGATAGGAATGGGGATGGGGATAGGAATGGGATGGGGATAGGAAGGGGATGGGGATAGGAAGGGGATGGGGATGGGGATGGGGATAGGAATGGGATGGGGGTAAGAATGGGATGGGATGGGGATGGGGATAGGGATGGGGATGGGATGGGGATGGGGATAGGGATGGGGATAGGAATGGGGATGGGGATAGGGATAGGGATGGGGATAGGAATGGGATGGGGATAGGAATGGGATAGGGATAGGAATGGGGATGGGGATGGGGATGGGGATGGGGATAGGAATGGGATGGGGATAGGGATGGGATGGGGATAGGGATGGGGATGGGGATGGGGATAGGGATAGGGAAGGGGATAGGGATGGGGATAGGGATGGGATGGGGTTGGGGATGGGATGGGGATAGGGATAGGGATGGGAATAGGGATGGGGATGTCCCGGGGGGGGGGGGGTGTCAGTCCCTGTCCCAGCACCCTGAGGATTTGGGGGGGGGGGGGGGTCATTCCTTGTCACCTTGTCAGATCATTGGGGGGGGGGGGAACCTGTCCCAGCACCTGGGGGGGGGGGAAGGGGTCAGTGCCTGTCCCAGCATTTTGGGGGGGGGGGTCCCAATCCCAGCACTCAGGGCAATGGGGGGGGGGGGGTCAGGCCCTGTCACACCATTGGGGGGGGGGGTCCCTGCCCCCGCATTGGGGGGGCCCAGTCCCAGCACCTGGGGAAATGGGGGGGGGGTGTCAGTCCCCATCAGAGCGTTTGGGGGGTCCCCAGTGCCGGTACCCGGGGGGGGGTCAGACCCTGTCACCGAAACGCCCCCCCCCCCCCCCGGGATGGGCCCCCCCGGCCCGAGCTCCGGCCCGGTCCCGTCCCGTCCCCCCCCCCCGCGGGGGAAAACGGAGGGGGGGGGCACCCCAAAACCGGGCGGAAACCCCCAAAATGGGGGGGAAAAACCCAAAATGGGGCGGGGGGGGGGGCACGGTACTTACGGCCGGGCTCGGAGCTCCTGCAGGGTGTGTGTGTGGGGGGGGGGGGCTCCGCGGCCCGGATCCCGATCCCGATCCCGGATCCCGATCCCGATCCCGGCGCGCACCGGCCGCGGGGGGGGGGGGGAGGGAGGGAGGCGGTGGCGGGTGGGGGGGGGTGGGGTCATGTCAGGGCAGGAGGCGCCGCGCGATTGGCCGCCCGCGCCGCCCAGGCCGCCGCTCATTGGCCGCCCGCGCCGCCCAGGTCTCTCCTCATTGGCCGCCCGCGCCGAGCAGCTCGCCGCTCATTGGCTGCCGGCGCCGCAGACTGATATTTTTGTAGCCGTTTTGTTGCCGAGCTTTAACCCCTTCGGCGCCGCCTCCTTCCCCCCCCCCCCCGCGCCGGGGCCGGGAATTGGGGGGGGGGGGAGGTTCGGGGGGGCCCCGATTCCCGGGAATTGGGGGAGGGGGGGAAGTTCGGGGGGGCCCCGATTCCCGGGAATTGAGGGGGTGGTTGGGGGGTCCCCAATTCCCCGGAGCGGGCGGGGGGAGGGTCTCCCAAGCGGTGGGGGGGGCTCGGGGTTACCCCCCCCGGCGGCCCCCCCCCTCCATTCCCGGGGCTCCCCGACTGCGCCCTGGGTGGGGGGGGGGGGCTCGGCACCTCCGGACCCCCCCGAAACCCCCCCGGCACCTCCGGTGCCCCTCGGCAGCTCCAGGCCCCCCCCCCAGTGGCTCTGGACCCCCCCCCCCGGGGGCTCCAACCCCCCCCCCAGCAGCCCCCAGCCCCTCCGGTGGCTCTGAACCCCCCCTGGCAGCCCCAGCCCCCCCCAGGGGCTCCAGCCCCCCCGGGTGCCCCCCCCGCTGCCCCCCCCCCCGGGCCTGGCGACAGCGCGGCGGCCTCCAGCAGACGGCGCGGCAGGCGCGCGGCACGATGGGCCCCGGCGTCCGGCGCCGCATGGCATCGCTTGGCACGGCACGGCCTTGCCCGGCATTGCACGGAATGGCACAGCCTTGCCCGGCATTGCACGGAATGGCATGGCATTGCCTGGCGTTGCACGGCACGGCATGGCACGGCCTTGCCCGGCATTGCACGGAATGGCATGGCTTGGCACAGCCTTGCCCGGCATTGCACGGAATGGCATGGCATTGCCTGGCGTTGCACGGCACGGCACGGCACGGCCTTGCCCGGCATTGCACAGAACAGCATGGCTTGGCACGGCCTTGCCCGGCATTGCACGGGACGGCATGACTTTGCACGTCATCGCCCGGCATTGCATGGCACGGCACGGCTTGGCACAGCGTTGCACGGAATGGAACAGCATGGCATTGCCTGGCACGGCACGGCATTACCTGGCACGGCACGGCTTGGCACAGCATGGCATTGCCCGGAATTGCACGGAGCGGCACAGCATGGCATGGCATTGCCTGGCATGGCATGGCCCAGCATCGCCCGCACGGCCCGGCATGGCATCACCCGGCATGGCATTGACTGGCATGGCATGGCCCAGCACACTGCAAGGGGGAAACTGAGGCACGGAGCTGGGCATGGCCCCGGGCTGTGCCAGGCATTGCCCCCCCCCCTGGCAGCACGGCCCCCCCCCCCGGCCCCTTGCAGTGGGGGAAACTGAGGCAGGGAGCGGGGCTGCACCACGCATTGCCCAGCCCGGGTGTGCTTTGGGGCGGATTTGGGGCGGTTTTGGGGCGCTTTGGGGGGTTTGGGGTGGATTCGGGGCACTTCGGGGCGGAGGGGCCACGCACCGGGGGTGGGAGCAGGATTCCCAGGCCCCGGCCGCGACTCCGCTGCATTTTCTCACCTCGACTTTCCGGCGCATTCGCCGGCTCGGATGCTCGCAGCTGCCGGCACCGGGGGCTGCTGCAGCCCTTCCCCGGCACGGCCCCGGGCAGCTGCCGGGGGGACGACGTGGAAACCCTGCACCATGCACAAACCCTGCATGATGCACAAACCCCACACGAAGCACAAACCCCGCACAATGCACAAATCCTGCACCATGCACAAACCCCACACGAAGCACAAACCCTGCACCATGTGCAAACCCCACACGATGCACAAACCCCACACGAAGCACAAACCCTGCACAATGCACAAATCCTGCACCATGCGCAAACCCCACACGAAGCACAAACCCTGCACCATGTGCAAACCCCACACGATGCACAAACCCCGCACAATGCACAAACCCTGCACCACGTGCAGACCCTGAATGACGTGCAAACCCCATATGATGTGCAAACCCCGCACGATGCACGAATCCTTCACCACGTGCAAACCCGCACGATGTGCAAACCCCACATGATGCACAAACCCTGCACCATGTGCAAATCCTGAATGAGGTGCAAACCCCATATGATGTGCGAACCCCGCACGATGCACGAATCCTTCACCACGTGCAAACCCCGCACAGTGTGCAAACCCGCACGATGCACAAACCCTGCACCATGTGCAAATCCTTCACCACGTGCAAACCCCGCACAATATGCAAACCCGCACGATGGGCGAAACATGCACAATGTGCAAAACATGCACAATTTGCAGGACGACGGGAGCCGGAGCAGAGGTGGCGGCGCCCCGAAATCCCGGCGGCGCCAGGGCGCGGTGGCACCGGGTGGCCCCCATCACCCCACATCCCTGCAGGAAGCCCCCCTGGGGCGCCCGGCTGGGGGAGAAGGAGGGGGTGAGGCATTTCCATCACCCCCCCCCCCGGGTGAGCCGAGCGTGCCAGGCCTCAGCGGCGGGCGCCACCCGGGCGTGGCGGGACGATGAGTCACGGGGCGGATCCGGCGCCCCGGCCGGGCCGGCCGCTCCGAGGGGTTTCCTCGGCAGGAAAAACCCCCCGGCCACCTCGTGTCCTGGCCAGGCTTCCTGCACCGCGAGGGCCGCTGCTGCGCGCGGGGGCTCCGGGGGGCTCCGGGGGGGCTCCGGGCCCTGCCCGCCCCCAAAGGGCCCCCGGCCGTGCCGAGGCGCCGGCCCCCGGCTGTGCGGAGCCGCGAGCCCCCGGCCGTGCGGAGCTGTGGGCCGGCGGCCGTGCAAAACCGGGGGCCGCCGGCGGTGCAAGCCCGCAGGCCGCCAGCCGTGCAAACCCGTGGGACGGCGGTCTTGCAAAACCGCGGGCCGCTGCCGGTGCGAAACCGTGGGTCGGCGGCTGTGCAAAACTGGGGGCCGCTGTCGGTGCGACGCCGCGGGCCCCCGACCGTGCAAAGCCGCGGGCCACCGTTGGTGCGAAGCCGCGGGCCACCAGCCGGGCAAAACCGTGGGTCGGCGGCTGTGCAAAACCAGGGGCCGCGGTCGGTGCAAAGCCGAGGGCCGGTGGCCATGCAAAACTGGGAGCTGCCAGCGGTCCAAAGCCGGGGGCCAGTGGCTGTGCAAAACCAGGGGCCGCCGACGGTGCAAAGCCGAGGGCTGGTGGCCGTGCAAAGCCGGGAGCCGCCGGCGGTGCAAAGCCGGGGGCCGGTGGTTATGCAAAGCCGCGGGCCACCATCGGTGCAAAGTCACAGGCCACCGTTGGTGCAAAGCCGGGAGCCGCCGTCGGTGCAAAGCCGGGATCCAGCGTCCGTGCAAAGCCGGGAGCCGCCGTTGGCACAAAGCTGGGAGCCGCCGGCGGTGCGGAGCCGGTGGCCGCCGCGGGGGCGCAGCGGGGGCTCCGTCCGGCGCCCGCTCGGGTGCCGGCGGCTCTGCGGCACCGCGGGGACCCCCGGGCCCCCCCCCCGGGGCCCCCCCCCGGCCCGGTGCCCCCGCGCTGCATCAAAGCGCCTTTGTGCGGCGGCGGCGGCGGCGGCGGCGCGTGGGAGCCGGGTCCCACCCTGGCGGTGACTCACGGCGCGTTGCTGCGCCCTGACTCACCGCCGCGCTCCCTCCCCGCCGCCGCCGCCGCCGCGGGGCCCGGCGCCAACGGGGCCCCCGCCGCCACGGCACCCTGGGGCGCCCGCCTGCCCCGCCGCGCCATGCCGCACCCCCCCGGGCCGCCTGGGGTGACACGAGCGGGGCCGGTCTCAGCTCGCACCCCCCCCCCCCCGTCCCCATCCCCGTCCCCGTCCATCTGCTGCTGCCACCGAGGGGAGGGAACCTGGGGGGGCCCGTGGGTGCGGAGGGGGACCTGGGGGGGGCACAGGGGGCCCATGGGTGCAGGGGAACGCGTAGGTGCAGGGAGAGACCCGTGGGTGTGCAGCGGGGCCCATGCATGCACGGGGGACCCACGGGTGCGCGGGGGACCCGTGGGTGCATAGGGTCGCCCACGCATGCACAAGAGGACCCGTGGGTGCACGGGGGACCCGTGGGTGCACAAGAAGATCCACGCATGCATAGGGCACCCATGGGTGCACCAGAAGACCCATGCATGCAGAGGGCACCCATGGGTGCACAGGGGACCCATGGGTGCACAGGGGCACCCACGCATGCACAGGAGGACCCATGGGTGCACAAGAAGACCCACGCATGCACAGGGGCACCCGCGCACGCGCAGGACACCCGTGCACACGCCCGCACCGGCGCAGCCCCGGCGCCCCGAGGTGCCTCGCGCGGGGGCCCCGGGGGCCGCCTGCACCTCGCGTTCGCTTCTGCAAGCGGCCCGAGGGGCGCCGCAACGTGCAACGGGCGCGCGGGGTGCGGGGTGCGGGGTGCGGGGTGCGGGGTGCGGGGCGCCGGGGGCCGGGCGGGCGGGCGGGCGGGCGCGCGGGGCGGGCGCTGGCCCCCGGCCAGCCTGGATGCTTCTGGGCCGGGTGAGTCACGGCGCCGTGACTCAGCCGCGCCGGCCCGCGCCAACAAACACCGCGTCGCCCAGCAACGCGCCGCCGCCGCCACCGCCGCCGCTGCTGCCTGCGCCCCGCGGCCCCGGGCCTGCGTCCCGCGTCCGGCGTCCCGCGTCCGGCACCTGGCACCTTGCATCCTGCGCCCCAGGGCCTGCACCCCGCGTCCTGCTCCCTGCACCTTGCACCCTGCTCCCTGCACCCTGCTCCCTGCGTCCTGCATCCTGCATCCTGTACCCTGCTCCCTGCACCCTGCATCTTGCATCCTGTGTCCTGCAACTTGCACCCTGCGTCCTGCACCCTGCACTGGCCTCCGCCGTGTTCCCTGCTCCTGCCCCCTGTGCCGCTCCCAGTGCTCCCGGTGCTCCCGGTGCTCCCGTGCTGGCCCTGTTGCTCCCCGGCAGCCCCTAGACCCCATTTTCCCCCCCAGCCCCAGCTCGTCCCAGCCCCAAGTGCCCTCGGCACGGTCCTGTGGGCTCTGCACCCCACGGCATGGCATGGCATGGCACGGCACAGCACCCCATGGCACAGCACCCCATGGCACGGCACCCTATGGCACAGCACCCCATGGCACAGCACCCCATGGCACGGCCCAGCACAGCAGCACGGAGCAGGAGAAGCCAGGCCGGCCCCGCTCCCAGCAGCGGCTTTCCCAGCGCCGGGGTTCTCCCAGGAGCCGTTCCCGTGTTCCCGTTTTAGCACCCGCCCGGCGGCGGGGCCGGGAGAGCAGGCGTTGGCCCGGGAGCGCGGCGCAGGAAGGAAGGAAGTGGAGGAGGAGGCAGGGCGCGCGGCTCGGCTCGGCTCGGCGCAGCACGGCTCGGCGCAGCTCGGCACCGCGCGGCAGCCGGAGCAACGGGAAAGCCCTTCCCTGGCTCCCTGGCTCCCTGCCGCCGTGCCGCTGCCGGCCCCGGCTCGCGGGGGTGCTGGGGCCACGTGCGCTGCACGGGTGTCCGGGTGTCTGGGTGCACGTGTGTCCGGGTGCACAGCTGCACGAGTGTCCGGGTGCACAGGTGTCTGGGTGCACAGGTGTCTGGGTGCTCGGGTGTCCGGGTGCACAGCTGCACTAGTGTCCGGGTGCACGAGTGTCTGTGTGCACGAGTGTCCGGGTGCTCGGGTGTCCGGGTGCACGGGTGTCTGTGTGCACGAGTGTCCGGGTGCATGGGTGTCCGGGTGCATGGGTGCACGGCTGCACGAGTGTCCAGGTGCACGGGTGCTCGGGTGTCTGGGTGCACCGGTGTCCAGGTTCACGGGTGCACTTGTGCACGGCTGTCCATGTGCACAGCCATACTTGTGCATGGTTGCACGGGTGTACCTGTGCACAGCCGTACTTGTGCATGGTTGCACGGGTGTACCTGTGCACAGGCATCCATGTGCATGGTTACACAGGTGTACATGTGCACAGCCGTACTTGTGCATGGGTGCACGGGTGTAGCTGTGCACAGCCGTACTTGTGCATGGTTACACAGGTGTACATGTGCACAGCCATACTTGTGCATGGGTGCACGGGTGTACCTGTGCACAGGCATCCATGTGCATGGTTACACAGGTGTACTTGTGCACAGCCGTACTTGTGCATGGGTGCACGGGTGTAGCTGTGCACAGGCGTCCGTGTGCATGGGTGCACGGGTGTGCAGCCACACGGGTGTACCTGTGCACGGGTACGCGGGTGCACGGCTGCACGGGTGCCCCGGCGCCCTTGTGCGCGGGTACGTGGGTGCACGAGCGCCTGGGCAGGCACGGTGACGTCCGGCTGCTCCCAGCCCTCGTGCCAGCAGGTGGCACGGTGCCAGCCCGCGGCGGGACTCCCTGGCGCTCCAGCCTGGCTCCGGTGGCACCCGGCCGGGGCGTCCCCGCGGGCCTGGCTCCGGTGGCACCGGCTCCCGCGCTCTCCAGCCGCTCACCCCAGTCCCGCACAGGACCCGGGCCTGGGGCCCCAGCATGGGGCACGGGGAATGGGGCACAGGGAATGGGGCACAGGGGATGGGACATGGCACATGGCACAGGCACAGGGAATGGGACATGGGACTTGACATGGGCACAGGGAATGGGGCACAGGGGATGGGACATGGGGCACAGGGCATGGGGCACAGGGGATGGGACATGGCACATGGCACAGGCACAGGGAATGGGGCACAGGGAATGGGGCACAGGGGATGGGACACGGGGCACAGGGCATGGGGCACAGGGAATGGGACATGGGACTTGACATGGGCACAGGGAATGGGGCACAGGGAATGGGGCACAGGGAATGGGACATGGCACATGGCACAGGCACAGGGAATGGGGCACAGGGAATGGGGCACAGGGAATGGGACATGGCGCATGGCACAGGCACAGGGAATGGGGCACGGGGAATGGGGCACAGGGAATGGGACATGGCACATGGCACAGGCACAGGGAATGGGGCAGGGGGCATGGGACATGGCACGGGCACAGGGCGTGGGGCACAGGGAAAGGGGCACAGGGAATGGGGCGTGGGACATGGCACGGGCACAGGGAATGGGGAATGGGGCACAGTTACAGGGCATAGAACATGGCACAGGAATGGGACATGGGACATGGCACAGACGTGGGGCACAGGCAGGGGCACGGAGATGGGAATGGGAATGGGAACGGGGCACAGTTATGGGGCACGGGACATGGCACAGACGTGGGGCACCGGCAGGGGCATGGGAAAGGGGGCTCGCCTATGGGGCAGGGCATGAGCACGGGGCAGGGCATGGGAGAGGGGACATGGGGAATGGGGCACAGGGAATGGGGCAGGGCACGGGGAATAGGGCGCGGCTATGGGGCACGGGCACGGAGCAGGGCACGGGCAGGGGGCCGGGCAGGGGGCAGCGGCGGGGCAGGCACACGGGGGGACCCAGCCCAGCCCGACCCGGCCTGACCCGACCCGCTCGGCGGCTCCCGCTGCCGCCGGCCGCTTCCCACGGGCTCAATCTCGGCTCAGCCCTGGGCACCGGCGGAAGAGCCGCCCGGCCGCCCCCCCGCCCGCCCCAAATATTTGGCTTTTCCTATGCCAACGGCGGCCGGGGCCGCGCCGCCCTTCCCTGCCGCCGCCGCACGCGGCCCCGCTCCCAGCTGAGGACCGGCACTGAGTCACGGGCCGGGAAAGGCCGGCGAGGGCGACGGGAAGCGGCAGGCAAGGGGGGGGCCGGGGGCCGCGCGGCGTCCAGCTCTGCATGGCACCCGGGGCTGCATTGCTCCGCGGCGTCCGGCTCCGCACAGCACCCGGGGCTGCATTGCTCCGTGGTGTCCGGCTCTGCACGGCACCCGGCGCTGCATTGCTCCGTGGTGTCCGGCTCCACACAGCACCCGGGGCTGCATTGCTCTGTGGTGTCCGGCTCCGCATGGCACCCGGCGCTGCATTGCTCCGTGGTGTCCGGCTCCACACAGCACCCGGGGCTGCATTGCTCTGTGGTGTCCGGCTCCGCACAGCACCCGGGGCTGCATTGCTCCGTGGTGTCCGGCTCTGCACGGCACCCGGCGCTGCATTGCTCCGTGGTGTCCGGCTCCGCACGGCACCCGGCGCTGCATTGCTCCGTGGTGTCCGGCTCTGCACAGCACCCGGGGCTGCATTGCTCCGCGGCGTCCGGCTCTGCACAGCACCCGGCGCTGCATTGCTCCGTGGTGTCCGGCTCTGCACGGCACCCGGCGCTGCATTGCTCCGTGGTGTCCGGCTCTGCATGGCACCCGGGGCTGCATTGCTCCATGGTGTCCGGCTCTGCACAGCACCCGGGGCTGCATTGCTCCGTGGTGTCCGGCTCTGCACAGCACCCGGCGCTGCATTGCTCCGTGGTGTCCGGCTCTGCACGGCACCCGGGGCTGCATTGCTCCGCGGCGTCCGGCTCCGCACGGCACCCGGCGCTGCATTGCTCCGTGGTGTCCGGCTCCACATGGCACCCAGCGCTGCATTGCTCCGCGGTGTCCGGCTCCACATGGCACCCAGCGCTGCATTGCTCCGCGGTGTCCGGCTCCACATGGCACCCGGCGCTGCATTGCTCCGTGGTGTCCGGCTCTGCACGGCACCCGGCGCTGCATTGCTCCGTGGTGTCCGGCTCTGCATGGCACCCGGGGCTGCATTGCTCCGCGGTGTCCGGCTCCGCACAGCACCCGGGGCTGCATTGCTCCGCGGTGTCCGGCTCCGCACAGCACCCGGGGCTGCATTGCTCCGGGAACCGGGTGCCCATGCACACGAGCTGGGTGTGGAGCCGGGAGCTGCATTCCCGTGCTGGGAGCCGGGTGCCCATGCACGAGCCGGGTGCCCACGCTGGGAGCTGGGTGCCTGCGCTGCAAGCCGGGTGCCGGCACCGGGAGCCGGGCGCCCGCGCCAGGTGCTGCCAGCGGGCCGGGACACGGAGCGGCGGGCGCCGGCGGGTGCCCAGGAGCACGCGGCCGGGTGACGCAGGCGGCAGGAATGTGGCCCATCCGGGCGCGGGGGCGGGCGCCTGCCCCGCTGCCACTGCCGCCGCCGCCGCCACTGCCGCTGGGAAAGGACATTTCTGCGCCGGCCGCGCGTGTCCCCGCACCACGGCTGCGGGCAGGATGGGGCCCGTGGCGGGCGAGGGAGGGGGCAGCGAGCGAGGGCACGTGTGCGCGTTGCAGGGTGCGCGCCTTGCAGCGTGCGTGTCTGTGCAGTGTGCGTGCGTTGCAGCACGTGCACACTGCCACGTGTGCGTGCATTGCAGCGTGCGTGTGTCCATGCGGTGTGCGTGCATTGCAGCGTGTGCACACTGCCACGTGTGCGTGCATTGCAGCGTGCGTGTGTCCATGCGGTGTGCGTGCATTGCAGCGTGTGCACACTGCCACGTGTGCGTGCATTGCAGCGTGCGTGTGTCCATGCAGTGTGCATGCATTGCAGCGTGTGCACACTGCCACGTGTGCGTGCATTGCAGTGTGTGTGTGTGTCCATGCAGTGTGCGTGCGTTGCAGCACGTGCACACTGCCACGTGTGTGTACATTGCAGTTTGTGCATTGCAGTATGCGTGTGTCCATGCAGTGTGTGTGTCCATGCAGTGTGCATGCATTGCAGTGTGTGCATTGCAGCGTGCGTGTGTCCATGCAGTGTGCGTGCATTGCAGCGTGTGCACACTGCCACGTGTGCGCGCATTGCAGCGTGCGTGTGTCCATGCAGTGTGCGTGCATTGCAGTGTGTGTGTGCATCGCAGCATGTGCACACTGCCACGTATGTGTGCATTGCAGTGTGTGCGTGTGTCCGTGCAGTGTGCGTGCATTGCAGTGTGTGCACACAGCCACGTGTGCATGCATTGCAGTATGTGCATTGCAGTGTGCGTGTGTTCGTGCAGTGTGCGTGCATTGCAGCGTGTGCATGTGCTGCAGCGTGTGCACACTGCCACATGTGCATGCATTGCAGTGTGTGCATTGCAGTGTGCGTGTGTCCGTGCAGTGTGCGTGCATTGCAGCGGGTGCATGCATTGCAGCGTGGGTGCATTGCGGTGTGTGCGTGCACTGCAGCGTGTGTGTGCATGGCAGCAGGTGCGTGCATTGCAGTGTGCGTGTGTCCGTGCAGTGTGCATGCATTGCAGCGGGTGCGTGCATTGCAGCGTGGGTGCATTGCGGTGTGCGGGTGCACTGCAGCGTGTGTGTGTGCACGCTCTGCCACGCGTGTGCACCGCAGCGGGCGCCCCGTGCGCCCCTCCGTGCAGCGCGCCGGGCGCGTGCGTCCCTGCGCCTCCCCGCAGCCCTGCGCACACCCGGGATGCGCGGCTGGAAAGCCCCTGCCCGCCGCCGTCACCGGGGCCCCGCGGCGCTGCCACCTCCCGCCCGGCACCGCGGCCCGGGGGAGCAGCGGCAGGAGCCAGCGGGTGCATCGGGCCGGGGCCGGGGCTGGGATGGGGACGGAATGGGGACGGGGACGAGGACCAGGAGGGAGCCCCGGGACCTGGCTGCGTCTCCCCGTGGGCACGGGCAGGCGGGGGGTGGTGGGACGTGGGGGACCCGTGGGGACCCAGGGGGACGTGGGGACATGAGGACACGAGGCCAGGCAGGACAGACCCATGGGGACCTGTGGGCACAAGGGTCCGGGCAGGAGGGACATGGGGACCTATAGGGACACCAGGACACGGGGCTGGGGCAGGAGGGACCCATGGGGACGTGGGGACACCTGGGGCCATGGCTGTGCCGTGGGGACCCCCGGAGCCGTGGGGACACTTCAAGCCGTGGGGATATCCGGAGCTGTGGGGACCCCCGGAGCCACGGAGACACCTGGAGCTGCGGGGACACCCGGAGCTGTGGCCGTGCTGTGGGGACATCCAGTGCCATGGGGACACCCGGAGCCGCAGGGACACCCGGAGCCATGGCCGTGCCACAGGGATCCCAGTGCCATGGGGATCCCGGTGCCGCAGGGATCCCAGTGCTGCAGGGATCCTGGTGCTGTGGGGATCCCGGTGCTGTGGGGATCCTGGTGCCGCGAGGATCCCAGTACCGCAGGGACCCCAGAGCAGCAGGGACACCTGGAGCCATGGCCATGCCACAGGGATCCCGGTGCCAGGGGGATCCCGGTGCCATGGGAATCCTGGTGCCGTGGGGAACCCGGAGTTGCGGGGACACCTGGAGCCATGGCCGTGCCACGGGGATCCCAGTGCTGCAGGGATCCTGGTGCTGTGGGGATCCCGGTGCTGTGGGGATCCCGGTGCCATGGGGATCCCGGTGCCGTGGGGATCCCGGAGCTGTGGGGATCCCGGTGCCGTGGGGATCCCGGTGCCATGGGGATCCCAGTGATGCGGGGATCCCAGTGCCGTGGGGATCCCGGTGCCGTGGGGATCCCGGAGCCGCGGGGATCCCAGTGATGCGGGGATCCCAGTGCCGTGGGGATCCCGGTGCCGTGGGGATCCCAGTGATGCGGGGATCCCGGTGCCGTGGGGATCCCGGTGCCGTGGGGATCCCAGTGATGCGGGGATCCCGGTGCCGTGGGGATCCCGGTGCCGTGGGGATCCCAGTGATGCGGGGATCCCGGTGCCGTGGGGATCCCGGAGCCGTGGGGATCCCAGTGCCGTGGGGATCCCGGTGCCGCGGGGATCCCGGAGCGGGGGGATCCCGGTGCCGTGGGGATCCCGGTGCCATGGGGATCCCAGTGATGCGGGGATCCCAGTGCCGTGGGGATCCCGGTGCCGTGGGGATCCCGGAGCCGCGGGGATCCCAGTGATGCGGGGATCCCAGTGATGCGGGGATCCCGGTGCCGTGGGGATCCCAGAGCCGCGGGGATCCCAGTGCCGTGGGGATCCCGGTGCCGCGGGGATCCCGGAGCGGGGGGATCCCGGTGCCGTGGGGATCCCGGAGCCGCGGGGATCCCGGAGCTGTGGGGATCCCGGTGCCGTGGGGATCCCGGTGCCATGGGGATCCCAGTGATGCGGGGATCCCAGTGCCATGGGGATCCCGGTGCCGTGGGGATCCTGGTGCTGCGGGGATCCCGGTGCCGTGGGGATCCCAGTGATGCGGGGATCCCAGTGCCGTGGGGATCCCGGTGCCGTGGGGATCCCGGTGCTGCGGGGATCCCGGAGCGGGGGGATCCCGGTGCCGTGGGGATCCCGGTGCTGCGGGGATCCCAGTGCCGTGGGGATCCCGGAGCGGGGGGATCCCGGTGCCGTGGGGATCCCGGAGCCGCGGGGATCCCGGAGCGGGGGGATGCCGGCGGTGGGGGCGCGCGGGCGCATTGTTCCTCCCCGGCTATTGTTTATCCCGCTCGGAGCGCGGAGGAAACCCAAAACCTCCCAGTAATAATTGTATTTAGGAACTTCCAAGCATCTCCACGGAGACGGCGGTGACGGCAGCGCGGCCGGGCCGGATCCAGCGCCGGGAATGTCGCCTTAACCCCCGGCAGGCCGCGCGCCGCAGCCCCGGCCGGGCCCGGTCCGACTCCATGGGGTCCCTGGGCGCCCGGGAACCGGAGCCTCCGGAGCCGACCCCGCAGGGTCCCCGGATCCCCGGGAATGGGCCCCTCCGGCGCCTCCCCCACGGGATCCCCAGGAACGGGACCCTCTGACGCCTCCCCCTGCGGGATCCCTGGGAATGGGACCCTCCAGCGCCCCCCCTGTGGGGTCCCCAGATCCCCGGGAATGGGCCCCTCCGGTGCCTCCCCTGTGGGGTCCCTGGATCCCGGGGAACAGGACCCTCCAGTGCCTTCCCCATGGGACCCCCGGGAATGGGACCCTCCGGCGCCTCCCCTGCAAGATCCCCAGATCCCCAGGAACGGGATCCTCCAGCACCTCTCCCCCACGGGATCCCCGGGAAGGGGCCCCTCCAGCGCCTCCCCCACGGGTCCCCGGATCTCTGGGAATGGGACACTCCGGCGCCTCCCCTGCGGGATCCCCAGATCCCCGGGAACGGGATCCTCCAGCACCTCCTCCGCAGGGTCCCTGGGAACGGGCCCCTCCAGCACCTCTCCCCCACGGGATCCCCGGATCCCCAGGAACGGGCCCCTCCAGCGCCTCCCCCACGGGTCCCCGGATCCCTGGGAATGGGACACTCCGGCGCCTCCCCTGCAGGATCCCCAGATCCCCGGGAATGGGACCCTCCGGTGCCTCCCCTGCAGGATCCCCAGGAACGGGACCCTCTGGCGCCTCCCCCGCAGCATCCCCGGATCCCCGGGAACAGGCCCCTCCGGCGCCTCCCCACGGGGTCCCCGGATCCCTGGGAACGGGCCCCTCCAGCACCTCTCCCCCACGGGATCCCCGGATCCCCGGGAATGGGCCCCTCCAGCGCCTCCCCTGCGGGATCCCCAGGAACGGGCCCCTCTGGCGCCTCCCCCGCAGGATCCCCAGATCCCCGGGAACGGGCCCCTCCGGCGCCTCCCCACGGGGTCCCCGGCCCACCCGGATCCCGCCGGGCGCGGGGATTTGGGAGCGCGCAGGGCCGGGCCGGCCGGAGGCGCCGCGCGAGGCCTCGCCGCCCTGGAACAACCACAGTGACGCGCTGCGGTTTCGCCGCTTCCGACGCCGAGCAGTGTTTAATGTCTGTGTGTGCGGCATCGCCATGGAGATCCCGGCCGGGCCGCCCGGCGTCCGCCCGCTCCGCTCCGCTCCGCCCGGCCGCCAGCCCCGACGTCACCCGCCGCCGGCCCCGGCATCCCGGGGCTTCCCCGGAGCCCGGCCGGCCGAGCGCGGGCCTCGGCGTCGCCCGCATTCCCGGCGGCCCCTCCGTCCCCAGCATTGCATCCATCCCCACGATTGCATCCGTCCCCCAGCATTGCCTCCATTCCCGGCATCGGCTCTGTCCCCGGCATTGCCTCCATTCCCACCATTGCCTCCATTCCCGGCATCGCCTCTGTCCCTGGCATTGCATCCATTCCTGCCATCACCTCCACTCCCAGCATCGCCTCTGTCCCTTGGCATCGTCTCCGTCGCCGGCATTGCATCCGTCCCCGGCATTGCATCCGTCCCCTCCATTGCCTCCGTCCCCCGTCATTGCCTCCATTCCCGGCGTTGCCTCTGTCCCCAGTATCGCCTCCGTCCCCGGCATTGCATCCATCCCAGCCATCATCTCCATTCCCCGCCACCACCTCCGTCCCCCAGCATTGCCTCCATCCCCGGCACACATGTCCCTGCCATCGCCTCCGTCCCCGGCACACATGTCCCTGCCATCGCCTCTGTCCCCGGCACACGTGTCCCTGCCATCGCCTCCATCCCAAGCTCCCACCCCACAGCGCTCAGGACTCCCTCACTGCGACGCTCGGGCTGCCCACGCTGTGGGAACAGGGTGTTTGCACCTCGTGGGGCTCGGCATTCCCACGTCACGGGGTTGGGGACACCCGTGCCCTGGGGACAGGGCTCCCACACCGTGGGGACGGGGCGTTTGCACCTCCCGGGGCTCAGCGTTCCCCTGCTGCGGGCACGGGACGCCCACGCCGTGGGGACTGGGATTTGCACCTCCTGGGGCTCGGCATTCCTGCGCCACGGGGTTGGGACACCCGTGCCGTGGGGACAGGGCGTTTGCACCTCGTGGGGCTCGGCATTCCCCTGCTGTGGGCACGGGACGCCCACGCCGTGGGGACAGGGGTTTGCACGCCGGGGGGGCCGGGGGGCTCCCACGTCGTGGTCACGGGGGGGGTTGCACATCGTGGGCACGGGGGGTTCCCACGCCGGGGGGGGCCGGGGCATTTGCACGTCGCAGGGCCGGGGGGTTTGCGCATTTGGGGGGGCGACGGCTTGCGCGTCGCGGGCGTTTGGGGGCGTTTGCACACGCCGGGGCCGGGGCGAGGGGTTCCCACGCGGCGGGGTTCCCACGCGGCGGGGTTCCCACGCCGGGGGGGGCCGGGGCATTTGCACGTCGCAGGGCCGGGGTGTTTGCGCATTCGGGGGACGACGGCTTGCGCGTCGCGGGCGTTTGGGGGCGTTTGCACACGCCGGGGCCGGGGCGAGGGGCTGCCACGCGGCGGGGGTGCCACGCGCGGGGCCCGGGCGCTGCCCGGCGGCCCCGAAAGGGTGCGGAGGCGGGCGCGGCGCGGCGCGGCCTGGCCCCTCCTCTCGGCGCCCGGCCGCGGCCCTCGCGGCGCTCCCGGGGCGGAGCGAAGCTTTTAAAAAGCGTTTCCCTTCTTGGAGTAAAAAGTCAGCGACTTGGGGAGCCGCCGCGGCGCCGCGGGCCGCCCGGGCAGCACCGGCCCCAGCACCGGCCCCGGCCCCGGCCCCGGCCCCGGCGCCGCCGGTGAGTAGCGGCCCCGCGCAGCGCCGCCGCCGCCGCCGCCCGCGAGCGTGGGAAAAGGCGGCGGGAAATTCCCGGGGGAGCCGGGACCGGGCCGGAGCGCCGGGACGTCGGGGCGGCGGCCGCGGCGCCGAGGCTCCGGCGGGGCCCGCGGACGGGAGCGGCGAGTCGGGGCGCGGGCCGGGAGCGCCCACGCGTGTCCGCGCCGCGGGGAGGGGGAGCCGCGGTAAAACGGGGGGGGGGGAGTTATGGAGGGAGGGAGGGAGGGAGGGAGAGGGGGGGGCCTGGCCGCCGCTGCCGCCGCGCGTGATTCATCCTTTCCCCCCGCGGCGCTGCGTGTGCGGGCGGGCGCCGACGGGGCGGCCCTGCCTCGCTCCGCCTCGGCCCGGCCGCCGCCCACCGCTGTCCCGAGTTGGCCCGGGCTCAGCTCGCCGGCGGGGGAGGGAGGGGGGGGAAAAAGGGAGGAAAACTCGCCGCGCGGGGGGGGTCCGGACGCCGCCCCCCCCCCTCCTCCGCGCCCCACGGAGGGGAGCGCCGGCTGTGTGTGGGGGGGCGATGGGCTTCCCCCCCCCCTCCCCTCGTTCGCGCGTGGGCGCCGCCGCGCGGGGCTGAGCCCCGACACGCTCGTGCCGTGCCAGGGAGGCCGCGCCGCTCGCGGGGGCTGGCGAACGCGAGCCCCGATGCGGATTCTCCAGGGTCTCGTATGGGGTTGTGCTGCCGGCGGGGAGAAGCCGCCCCGTGGGTCAGCGCTGCTGTGGATTCTCCAGTGTCTCGTATGGGGTTGTGCTCCCGGTAGGGAGAGGCCTCCCCGTGGGGCCGCACTGTCGTGGATTCTCCAGTGTCTCATACGGGGTTGTGCTCCCGGCGGGAAGAAGCTGCCTCGAGGGTCGGAGCTGCTGTGGATTCTCCAGTGTCCCATATGGGGTTGTGCTCCTGGCAGAGCGGGCTGCCCTGTGGAGCAGCGCCATGGTGGATTCTCCCACGTCTCATATGGGCTTGTGCTCCTGGCGGGGAGAAGCCGCACTGTCGGGCAGCGCCGCTGTGGATTCTCCAGCATCTCATACGGGGTTGCGCTCCCAGCGCAGTCCTGGCGCGCGGGCACCGGCGCTGCGCTCCCACTCGGTCACGGCTTCCCAACGTGCCAACGCTTCCCGTCGCTGACTCTCTGCCAAGCCGGGTCCTCGGCGGAGTCCCCGGCACGAGGCCGCTGTGTCCATGGTCTATCCGGCTCCGTCCGCATCCCACCCTGCTCCAGCAGCTCTTCCCTGCGTGGGACCTCTCCCGCCGGGGGCCCAGGCGTCCGGGTGGGTGGCGTGCAGGCGGCCGCCGGGCTGTTTGCGGCGCCGCCGCCGCCGCGCGCTGTTTATCCCTCGGTTTTGGGCCCTTTCCACCCGTTTCCCTTTGAAGTGCGCCCGTTGCCGGAGCGACGGTGATGTCAGGCCGGGGCGGGCGCCGGCGCTCCCGCATGGCGACGCCAGGCCCCACGCGGCCCCGTGACACGTTTCTTCCAGGAACTGCCCGGGCGCCGGGACGCCTGGGTCCCCCGGCGCGGCCGCTGCCACCGCCGCGTGTGCGGGGATCCGGGGACGGCGGCGAGGGCAGGGGGCCGTCGCCCTCCCCACGGCTCCCAGGGACGGGGACACGCGGGTGCAGGGCGATTTGGGGACAGTGGTCCCGTCCCCGTCCCGCAGCTCCCAGCCAGGGGCATGGGAGAGCGCGGGAAACTGGGGACAGCGATGAGGGCAGGGGGGTCCCGTCCCTGTCCCCATCCCCACCCGCTTCCCTGTGGCTCCTGGGGCTGGGGACAGGCGCGTGCACAGGAATTTGGGGACAGAAGCAAGGACAGGGTGTCCCATCCCCGTTCCCGTGGCTCCCCGGGATGGGGCCGCGCACGTGCAGGGGGATTTGGGGACAGGGGTCCCGTCCCCGTCCCCAGCCGCGCTGGCGGGAGCCACGGCACGTTTCTCGCGGAAATGACTTCGCGCTCGGCCGTTTCCTCCCAGCCGATGGGAAAAGTGGGAGCTGGGTCCCGCCCGGGCCGCGGGCCGCCGCGGGAATCGGGCCGAACGCCGGCTCCGCGTGGCCGGGGAGCGTGTGGATGACACCAGCACAGCATGTGTCCCGCCGGGCGACGCCTCCGTCCCCGCGGGCCGGGAAGGCACCGGCAGCCCAGGGGGGAGCACGGGCACCGCCGCGGTGACGCCGCTGCTACGTGCCGCGGCCGGAGCGGTGCTGGCGGGCAGGGCTGGTGGCGGATGCGGATGCGGCCGGGGAGGCCCCGGTGCTGCCCGGCTTGCACGGACGTCCCACCTTGCACGGCCGCCCGCGCTCCCCCGCGCGCCGTCACCGCGAGGCCTCACGTGTCCCCTCCGCGTGGCACCACCCGGCCGTGGCACGTGCCAGCGCGGTCCCGCGCCGTGACTCAGCCCCGGCGCGCACACGCCCTGCCGCGCCGGCGCGCAGCCCCCCTGCCCCCCCTGCCCCCCCCCCCACCGGCACGTGGCCGGGCCGGGTTATTTTTGCCGGCGCCGCTGGCACCCTACAAGGGGCCGCTGGAGCGGGCAGCGGCCGCGCCGTGTCCCGGCCTGACTCCGGCGCCGGGAAGCGGGGCCAAACCTCCCCCTCCCCGGGAAGGGGAACCCGGCCAGGGCTGGGCCCAGGCGTCCGGGCCCCGGTGGCGGCGGGGACCCCGGGCTCGGCTGCCGGTGGCCTCGGGGCCGGGCGAAGGGAGCTGCCGACGGGTGCCAGCGCCGGACCCCACCCTGCCAAGCCGCCGCTTCCGGCCCCAATCTCGGCGCGCTCCGACGCTATTTTTAGGGCCGGCACGGAGCCGAGACGGCTGCTGCCGGCCGGGGGGGGGGGACGACGACACGCCGGGGCCGGCGGGACCCTGCTCACGGCACCTTCCTTTCCCCAGGTGACACCGGGAGACCCCGACGCCGGACACCAGGAGCCGCCGGAGAGCCGGACGCCGTCCCGCCAAGGCCGCAGTGCGAGCTGGGGGCCCAGGCGTCCGGGCCGCCCCACGGGGGCGCGGGCGGGCGGGCGGTGGCTGCGGTTTGCCGGGCGGCTGTCGCTAGCGGCTTCGAGGAAACGGCGTCAGCCGGCCCGGCAGGCAGCGAGACGCTTCCGCGCCGGGTCCCGCCGCCCCCCGGCCCCCCGCGCCGCCCCCCCGCGCTGCCACCGCTGCTGCCGCTGCCTGCTGCCGCCCGCCGGGGTTCCTGGCGATGCGATTTTTTTACTCTGCTGCCCAAAATCACATTGCCAGGGATTTCCAACGGGCGCCAGCTCCCACGACGAGGACGGAGCCCCCCGAGGGGGCCGGGGACGGATGGGGGGGGACATGGGCAGGATAGGGGGGCCGGATGGGGGGGATGCAGGGACCGTCCGTGCCCGGAGCAGGGGGACAGACAGGGGGACATGGGGACCGGACCGGCCATGCCCGGAGCAGGGGGACAGATGGGGGGATGTGGGGACTGGCTGTGCCCGGAGCAGGGGGCTGGATGGGGGGACGTGGGGACCAGCCGTGCCCGGAGCAGGGGGACAGACGGACGGACAGCCGGCCGGCCGGGGCGGGGGGCAGCGGGCGCCAGGCCCCGGGGCGCAGGGCTTAGCCCACCTGTGAACAGCGTTTGCCGCCGCCTCCTGTTCACAGTGGCTAAGTTCCGCTCCCCGGCGCCCTGCCGGCGGCACGGCACGGCATGGCACGGCGTGGCGCAGCGCAGCGGGGCCCCCCGGACGCCGGGGCCCCCGGCCGCCGGGGCCCGCTCTGGGCGCTGCCTCCCGTGCCTACTGAGCTGATACGCAGTTGCTTTGCCTAAACTGGCTCAGTTCAGCAGGAACAGGAGTCTGGCCCCGCGCGCCGGCACGGGCGGCACCGCCGGCGGGGAGCCCGGACACCTGGGCCCCGGCCGCCGGCCTTCTCCCCTCCGCTGCGGGTGGCGACGGTGAGTGGAAGCGGGCGGGAGCCGGGAGCCCGGACGCCTGGGCCCCGCGGCAGGAGCTGGGCCCGGCGAGGGAATCGGTTCCTCATTCGCGCGCGGGGCGGGGAGGAAACCCCCCTCCACGGGCGCCCGGCCGGGCCCGAGGGACCGTTGGGAGACCGCAGGCGTCCCGGGGCTTGTGGGAGCGCGGAGCCGCAGCCGGGCCCGGCCGGCCCTGCCTCGGTTTCCCCACGGCGCCGTGGGAGAGGGGCCGGCGGCCCGGCCCTGCGCCCCGGGGCCGGCAAGCCGCGGCAGCGCCCGCCCGCCCGGCCTGGCGCCGCCGCAGGGAGGCTCCCGGCGCCCCGGCAAGTCGGGGCGTCGCAGGCAATTAGGGGATTACGGGGAGCCGGTCGCGCCCGGGCTGAGTCACCGCGGCCCCCGCGCTCACGCGGCCAGGGCCCAGGCGTCCGGGCCGCCCCTCGCGCCCCCCTGCCCGCCCAGCGCTGCGGCGAGGGCCCAGGCGTCCGGGCCGCCCCATTCCGACCCTCGCGCCCCCCTGCCCGCCCAGCGCTGCGGCGAGGGCCCAGGCGTCCGGGCCGCCCCATTCCGCCCCTCGCGCCCCCCTGCCCGCCCAGCGCTGCGGCGAGGGCCCAGGCGTTCGGGCCGCCCCATTCCGCCCCTCGCGCCCCCCTGCCCGCCCAGTGCTGCGGCGAGGGCCCAGGCGTCCGGGCCGCCCCTCGCGCCCCCCTGCCCGCCCAGCGCTGCGGCGAGGGCCCAGGCGTCCGGGCCGCCCTGTTCCGACCCTCGCGCCCCCCTGCCCGCCCAGCGCTGCGGCGAGGGCCCAGGCGTCCGGGCCGCTGTCTCCCCCCCTGCTCTAACCGCTAGGCCCCACTGCGCTCGGCAGAGGACCCAGGCGTCCGGGCACCCCGCCCAGCCCCCGCCAGCAGCGGAGGCGCCTCCTCCATTAAACTTTTTCCCAAAATAAAGCTGAGAAATGAGTCTATAAAATGCAGGAAATTTCAGGGAATTTCCCTGATGTCACAGCGAGGAGGGGGGGCTGAGGGAGGGACGCCCCAGGGAGGGCGGGGCTTAATGAGTGGCCCCGCCCACTCTTGGAGGGCGGGGCCCACGCGGCGGCCTCACCCAGGCGGGGCGGGACTTGCCCACGTGGCCCTAGGGCGCGGCGCCTTTAAGAAGCTCGGTCCCCGCCTCGCTCTCCGCTGCCGCCGCCGATTGGCCGCGGGGGGGCGGCCGCCTCAGCTCCTCATTGGGCTTCGCCGCTGTCAATCAGCGCGGCGCCCTAACCCCCGTGAGGCAGCAAAGCCGGGGGGGGGGGCGCCTGTCAATCGTGGCTGGGGCCCACCAATCAGCGGGGAGGCGCCTGCAGCTGGGGGCGTGGCCTCGCCGGCTCCATTCACAACTTTGCGCCGGCGCCAGAAGCGGCAACAATGTAACGAGGGAGCCGCGACCCCCCGACGCCGCCGCGGGGACCCCCACAGCGTCCCGATCCCGGGGAGCCCTGGCCGCCCCAATTCCGGCCCCGGGACCCCCCCCCCCAGTCCCAGCCCTGGGGATCCCTGGCAGTCCCGGGACCCCCCACGCCGCCCTGATCCCAGCCCCAGAGGCCCTCACCCCGCCTCGATCCCAGGATCCCCCCCCACAATGCCCTGATCCCATTCCAAGACCCCCCATGCCACCCCAATCCCAGCCCCAAAGCTCCTCACCCCGCCCTGATCCTTGGACCCCCCCCTAATGCCCTGATCCCATTCCGAGACCCCCCATGCCACCCTGATCCCAGTCCTAAAGTTCCTCAACCCGCCCTGATCCTTGGACCCCCCACGCCACCCCCATCCCAGCAGTGGGACCCCCCCACACCACCCCAGTCCTGGCCCCAGCGGCCCTCGCCCCACGCCGATCCCGGGGATGCCCTCCCCCCACACTGATGCCAGCCCGGGGATCCCCTGCCTGCCCCCGCCCCTCTGCCCCGATGCCAGCGGGGGACCCCTGTCCCAACCCCCCCCAACTCCCCCCACCAACCTCCCCCCCCCCCAGGCAGGGCAGATGGGGCCGGACCCCGCTCAGCCCCAACCACCTGCAAACGGGGCCTGGCCGCACCAGGCTTGGGAACAACTTCAGAGACCCCAAGGGGACCAAACCTCCCCCCAAACTCCCCCCCCCCGCCCCACAACAGCCCCAGCTCGTTGGGGAGGCCTCAACTCGCCCCCCCCCCCCGCAGGGCACCAGCAGCCCAGCTCAGCCCAGTCATCGGGGCTCAGGCAGCGGCTCCCCCCTCTCCCTTTTATTAAAAACAGGTACAGAAAAGGCTGAGCACGGGCATGCTCATGACAGGTCCGATCCCCCACACACACCCCCAAGCCCGGCTCCCTCCACAAAAAGCCACAGCCCGGCTCCGGCAGCAGGGGGGTCCCGGCGCTCCGGCAGCGGCGGGGGGCCCCGGCTCAGGGCTGAGCCTTTTTGGCTTTGCCCTTCTTGGCACCGGCGGCGGCGGCAGCACCCGCCGGCGGCGCCTTCACCACCACCAGCTTCTTGGGCAGGCTGCTGCTGGCCCTCATCACCACCTCGTGCTCGATCTTCATGCGGATGCCCACCTCCAGGCTCTGGGGACGGCAGCGTCGGCGGGGGGCTCGGGGGGGGGCAGCCCGAGCCCCCGCCCCTCCCTCCGGCCAGCCCCCCCCCCTTTTCCCTCCCCCCATGCCGCTTGCAGCCCCCTCCTCACCTTCTTCAGCTTCTGCTGCTGGATCACGCGGACCTTCTTGGGGGCGATGGTGCGGCCTGGGGGGGGGGGGAGCGCTGCGGTGGACGGGACCCCCCCCCCCCGCTGCCGAGCCCGCGGAGCTGCTGGGGTCCTCCCACGGGCCGGCACTGAGCCCCCCACCGCTGGGGCGGGGGACTGAGCCTGGGGGCCCCTGGGGCTCCCCCTAATCCTGCCCCCTTCCCAGGGGACCCTCCCCGGGACCCCCCTGCCCCTGCTCCCTCCTTGCAGCTCCCCTGCCCAAGGCCTCCCCTCCCTCCCCTGCCCCCTTCCCAGGGGACCCCCCGGGGACCCCCCTGCCCAAGGCCTCCCCCTCCCCTGCCCCCTTCCCAGGGGACCCCCCTGCCCAAGGGCTCCCCCCTCCCCTGCCCCCTTCCCAGGGGACTCCCCCAGGGACCCCTGCTCCTGCTCCCTCCCCACAGCCCCCCTGCCCAAGGGCTCCCCCTAATCCTGCCCCTTTCCCAGAGGACCCCCCCGGGACCCCCCTGCCCAAGGGCTCTTCCTACCTTTGCTACCCCCAAGGAAACTCCCTTTCTCTGCGCTCCTCTTCTCCAAGAGCCCCCCCACACACGCCCCAAATATCCTTTCCCTAAGGAACCCCCCACAGACCCCCGACCCCCAAACATCCCTTCCCTAAGGGATCCCCCCCAAACGCCCCCTCCCCCAAGGTGTCCCCATATCCCCCCCCCCCCGAGCCCCTTCCCCACAGGCCGCCTCCACTACGAGCTCCCCCGCCAAAGGGGCCGCCCCCCCCCCCGGGCCCAGGCCCGGCCCTCCCCTCACCTCCCTTCCGCGGCCCCCGGACCCCCCGGGCCGCCGCCGGGGCCGCCGCTGCCGCCGCCTTTCCCGGCCGCTTCGCCGCCGCCTTGGGCTTGCCCTGGGCCATGTCGCGCCGCGCTTCCGGGTTCTGCCCGGGCGGAAGCGCCTCCCCCGCGAACTGCACGCCGGGATGCAGCGAGGCGGCACTCCCGCACGGCAGGGCGCACGGCGGCACTCGCAAAGGCACGCCGGGATACACCGAGGCGGAAGCGCTGCTATAGGCGGACGCTCTGCACTGCGGCAGGCGCAATGCACGCCGGGATACAGCGAGGCGGAAGCAGCCCGCCGGTACGGCTGGGGATGACTTGTGGGCCCCCCCCCCCGCCGTTAACCTCCCCTCCCCCCCCCAATTAAATGCAGCTCCCGCTCCGTGCCGCCGCGAAGGGATTTATTGACCCCGCTCAGTCCCCCCGGGCCGCGGCCAGGGCCTGGCGCAGCTCCCCGGGGGCGTAAACCCCCGTCTCAGTGATGATGCCGCCTGTGATGAGCTCATGGGGGGTGACGTCGAAGGCTGGGTTCCAGACGTCGATGCCTGGGGGACGGGGACAGCGGGGTCAGCCCGGCCCTGCCGGATGCCCCCGGCCCCTGTGGGACACTGCAAGCCCAGGGGGACGGCAGCGGGGACATGCTGGGCCTAAGGGACACCCCCACCCCAGCCACATCCAGCAGCCCCCTGGGGGGGATGGGGATGGGGACATGCCAGCCCCAAGGGACACCCCCATCCTAGCCAGATCCAGCAGCCCCCCAGGGGGACGGGGATGGGGACATGCCAGCCCCAAGGGACACCCCTGCCCCATGTGGGACACCACAACCCCAGCCACATCCAGCAGCACCCTGTGGGGACAGGGACATGCCAGCCCTAAGGGACACTCCAGCCCCATATGGGACACCCCCATCCTAGCCAGATCCAGCAGCCCCCCAGGAAGATAGGGACAGGGACATGCCAGCCCTAAGGGACACCCCCACCCCAGCCAGATCTAGCAGCACCCTGTGGGGACAGGGACATGCCAGCCCTGTGGGACCCCCCCACCCCCCCCCAGGCCCATGAGCACCCCAGGGGGTGACAGGGACAGCAGGGTCACCCCAGCCCTATGGGTCCCCCCACCTCGGACCTGGCACTGCCACGGGCGGCAGGTCCCTTGTGGGGGGGGGATGACCAGTCCCAGGGTGACAGGGAACAGCGGGGGCACCACAGCCCTGCAGGACCCCCCACCCCAATCTGCGGGGACCCAGGCCGGGGGGGGGGGGGGCCCACCTGGGGCAGCCACGCGGACGCCCTGGAAGTCCGTCAGCTCCCCGCCGGGACGCTCCTCGATGGGGATGTGGGCGCCGGTGGGCAGCGCCGGGTCGCAGGAGGCGCTGGGGGCCGCCACGTAGAAGGGGACGCCGTGGTGCCGGGCCGCCACCGCCAGCTGGTAGGTGCCGATTTTGTTGGCCGTGTCGCCGTTGGCGGCCACCCGGTCGGCTCCCACCACGACGGCTGGAGGGCGAGAGGCGGCGTGAGAGTCGCACGCGCGGCCCCGGCGCCCCCCCCGCACCCCGCCGCCGCGGCGCCGGCCCCCGCGCTCACCGTGCACGCCGCGGTCCCGCATGGCGGCGGCGGCGGCGCTGTCGGCGATGAGCGTGGCCGGGATGCCGTCGTGCACCAGCTCGAAGGCCGTCAGCCGGGCGCCCTGGTTGTAGGGCCGCGTCTCGGTGCAGTAGGCGCGCGCCAGGCGGCCCTGGGCGTGCAGCGAGCGCACGACGCCTGGGGGGCGACGGGGCGGTCAGGGCCGGCGCTTGCCTCCGGGATGCTCCCCGGCACGGCGCTGGGCCAGCCCGGACGCCTGGGCCCCCCGCCACCTACCCAGGGCGGTGCCGTAGCCGGCGGTGGCCAGGGTGCCCGTGTTGCAGTGCGTGAGGACGGTGACGCTGGCGTGCGGGAGGCGCTGGAGGATGTGCCGGGCGCCGTGCGCCCCGATGCTCCGGTTGTCTTCCAGGTCCTTCTGCAGCAGGGCCTCCGCGTGCTCGATGACGCTGCGGCGCCGGCGAGGCGGGCTCGGCCTGCTGCCCCCGCGCCAGGCAGCCTCCATCCCCATCATCCCGCCTCCCTGCCAGGCAGCCTCCATCCCTGCCCTCCCGCATCCCGCCTTCCCGCCGGGCAGCCTCCATCCCTGCCATCCCGCCGGGCAGCCTCCATCCCTGCCATCCCGCATCCCGCCTTCCCACCGGGCAGCCTCCATCCTTGCCATCCCGCATCCCGCCTTCCTGCCGGGCAGCCTCCATCCCTGCCATCCCACCTTCCCGCTGGGCAGCCTCCATCCCTGCCATCCCGCATCCCGCCTTCCCGCCGGGCAGTCTCCATCCCTGTGATCCCACATCCTGCCTCCCCCCCGGGCACCCTCCATCCTCGCAATCCTGCTTCCCTGCGATCCCACATCTCACCTCCCCCCCAGGAATCCTCCATCCCCACAATCCTGCATCCCACCTCCCCACTGGGAATCCTCCATTCCTGAGATTCCACATCCCGCCTGCCCACCAGGCACCCTCCATCCCTGAGATCCCGCATCCCTGCTGGGCATCCTCCATCCTCCCAATCCCACATCCTGCCTCCCTGCCGAGCATCCTCCACCCCTGTGATCCTGCCTCTCTGCCAGGCATCCTCCATCCTCCTGATCCCACATCCTGCCTCCATCCTGGGCATCCTCCATCCCTGCTCCCTGCAATCCCACCGGGCATCCTCCATCCCTGTGATCCCACATCCTGCCTCCCCGCCGAGCATCCTCCATCCTCCTGATCCCACATCCTGCTTCCCTGCTGGGCATCCTCTATCCCTGCTCCCCGTGATCCCACTGGGCATCCTCCATCCCCGCGATCCCGCATCCTACCTCCCTGCTGGGTATCCTCCATCCTCCCACCTCCTGCCTCCCTGCTGGGTATCCTCCATCCTCCCACCTCCTACCTCCCTGCTGGGTATCCTCCATCCTCCCACCTCCTGCCTCCCTGCTGGGTATCCTCCATCCCTGCTCCCTGCAATCCCACCGGGCATCCTGCATCCCCGCGATCCCGCATCCCTACCTGTCGCGCAGGTCCTGGGCCGTGACGCCGGGGCTCTGCGCGCGGCGGCGCAGGGCGGCGCGGAGTCGCTCGGCCTCCCGGGCCATGTTGACGGCGGTGGGCCGCGCCGCGACCAGGTGCCGCAGCCGCTCGCCGACGAAGGCCTCCAGCGCCGGCGCGTCGCGCTCCGGCCCGGCTCCGCCGTGCAGCTCCACCGCCAGGCTCAGGCAGCCCACGAGGGCAATGGCCGGGGCCCCCCGCACCTGCGGGGCGCGCGCAGGCCGTGGCACCCCGGCGGCTCCCGGCGTCGCCCCGCGCCGTGCCGGAGCCGCCGGCTCACCTCCATGGCCCGGATGGCTTCCCAGGCCCGCTCCACGCCGTCCACGGCCTCATAGCGGATCTGCCCCGGCAGCAGCAGCTGGTTGAGGATGGAGAGGGAGCCGCGGCGGTACCGGATCGCTTCCAGGCTCATGGCCTCCGCCGGAAGCGGCCCTCGCGCTTCCTGCCTCCCCACCGCTTCCTGGGGACGGGGGAGGGACCCAGGCGTCCGAGCGGAGCCGGGGAGGGGGAAGCGAGCTGCCAGCTGCCCGCGGAGGAGAGCCGGAGCCCCGCGGGTGCAGCCAGCCCGTACATCCGCGGGGCTCCCATTCCAGGGGGCGGGATAAGCCGCATCGTGCCAGCCCGAGCGCGGCTCGGATCCGGCGCTGGGCTCCCATTCCGCATGGGGGAGCGGGAGAGAGAGCACTCGCCCTTTCCCGGTGCTGCAAAGCCCTTTTAATACGTACAGAGGAGCAGGGCGACGGCGCGTATAAATTACGGGGGGGCACAAGGCCGGGGAGGCGCCAGCCCCAGCCGCAGCCTCCGGGACCAGCCCAGAGGGGCCGGAGGCGGCGGGGCGGGACGCGGGGACCGGCCCCGCTCAGGTGCTCTCTGAGTCCGAGCTGGAGTCCGAATAGTCGGCGACGAGGGAGGTGTTGTGGCCGGAGGCGGTGGGAGCGGGGCCGGGGGATGCTGGGGAGCCGTCCCGGGGGGCCGCTCCGGCCTCGGGCGCCCCGCTGGGCTCGCCGAGGCCACCCGGCGCCGTCTCGGCCTGCTCCGGCGCCACGGGCTCTGCCGGGCCCTCGGGACCGTCTCTGGAGCGGCGCCGGACGATGCCCAGGCAGGCGGAGGCAGCCGAGGTGCCGGGGGCCGCCCGACCCGGCGGCGCTCGGCCCCCCAGGCCCAGCTTCCGCAGCGCGTCGCCGGCTTTGCCGCTCGGAGCCGGGGCCGGGGGGAACCACGACCGGCTGGAGATCTCCGTCCGCTTCATCTTCTGCTTGTCCTCATAGGCTGGGGAGGAAGGGGGACAGGGACGGGCTCCGCGTCACGGCCACGCACGGGGGGACCTGCCCCTCCCCGCCTGTCCTCCCGCTGCGGCGGGGATCCCGGGAGTCCCGGCCACCCGGCTCCCCCCCCCGGGATGGGACGCACAGTCCAGGCTGTGGTACTTGAGCAGCGCGGCCAGGCGCCGGTCCTCCTCGGCCTCCCGCACCAGAGGGATGCTCAGGCCGGCCTTCGCCTGCAGCGCCGCCGCCTCCTCCTCCTCCTCCCGCAGCGTCTTCTTCTCCTCCTGGGCGGGGACGGGGAGGGGGACAACCGTCGGGCACCGCTCCCCAATTCCGCGGGGAGGGAGGGGAGCGGAGCGGCGCCGGCCGGCCGGCCGGGAGCTCACCCTGAAGCGCCTCCGGAGCATGCTGTTGAGGGCGAAGTCGTCCTTCCAGGCGCTCTGGGCCTCCTGGAGGCTGGCCAGCGTGGGCACGGCTCTCTGCAGCGCCGCCCGGTCAGCGACGCCGTGCTCCAGCCGGTACATGGCGTCCGTCTCCAGCTTCGCCTTGTCCTCGCGCTCTGCGGAAAGGACGCGGAGGAGGAGGAGGGGGGGACTCGGTGGCTGCGCCTCGGCGGGACGGCGGGCGCCGCCGGGGACGGCACTCACCCGTGGGCAGGACCTGCTCGTTGTCCCGCATGTCCCAGCGCTCCTCCTTGCGCCGGGCCCCGCTGACGATGACGTAGTCGCAGCCCGCCGGGTCCGTCTGCATCTCGATGTAGTTGACGCACAGGTGACATTTCATGCGAAACCTGGTACCGGGAGGGGACGGGGACGGGGTTGGGCGCGGCCGCGGGGATGCGGAGCGCCGCGTCGCAGTTACGAGAGCCCCCCGCGCCCGTCACGAAGCGCCTCGGACGCCGGCGGGTGACACGGGAGGCGCGGGGCCGCCTGCACGCGGCGGGACGCGGCCCCCACCTGTAGATGGGCGTTGTGTAGTAAGTGCCGACCTTCTTCTTCTCCGCGTTGTACCGGACACCTGGGGACAGGGAGACGCGCGGCTGAGCCCTGCCCTCCCGCCGGCCAGCGTCTCCCCGCTCCAGAGCCACCGGCCGCTGAGCGATTTCGCCCGCCCGACGTCCCTCCGTCCCCAGCTCCTGTCGCGAGGGATCTCCAGGGGCTAAAGCGGCACCGGGGCAGCGGCCAGAGGGTCCCCGCAGCGCCCGGCTGAGCCGTGAGGAATGTCCTAGTCCCAGGATGCGGCTCAAGCTGGCGCTGGGCACCAGCGGAGCACGCTGGAGGAGGCTGGATCGTGCTGGAGGGGGGCTGGGGCACCCGGGACACGCCAGAGGGGGGTGAAGGATGCCGAAGGGGGTCAGGGACACCTCGGGAATGCTGGAGGAGGCTGGATTGTGCCGGAGGGGTCCTGGGGCACGTGGGACACACCGGAGGGGGAGGAAGGATGCCGGAGGGGGTCAGGGACACCGTGGGGATGCTGGATGGGGGCCCAGGATGTGCCGGAGGGGGTCGCAGGGCACCCGGGACACGCCAGAGGGGGATGAAGGACGCCGGAGGGGGTCAGGGACACCGTGGGGATGCTGGAGGAGGCTGGATCGTGCCGGAGGGGGTCCCGGGGCACCCGGAGCGGGGTGACGGGTGTCCGAGAGGGCCCGGGCGGCCGGAGGGCAGCTCACCCATTCCGATGTGGTTCTTGCAGCCGTCGCACCAGATGTTGTAGGGCATCTCGAACCTGCGGGGAGGGCGCGGGCCTGTCACGGGGGCCACCGGCGCGAGGGGACGGGGACAGGGCCGTCCCGCGAGCCCCCGGCCTCCCCGGGGCCGCGTCCCCCCGCCGGTGGCCGTCCCCAATCGCTGTCGCCCCTCACCTGATGACGAGGATGCCCTGGGAGAGCTTGCGGGCTCTCTCCCGCAGCGGGTGGCTGTGGTGGTACTTGTTGAGGGAGCCATGCTGCGAAGGCGAGCAGAGGGGTCAGCCGGGCCCCGCGCGACGCCCCCAAACACCCCCCCCCGCTGCTCCCCAAAACACCCCTCAAACGGCTCCGGCACCCGGGGAATTCCAGCGCAACGGAGCCGTGCGTCCTCACCCCCAAACCGTGCTGTCTGCCACCCCCAAAAAGGCCCCGGGGGCTCCAGGACCCCGCGCTCACCTTGGCCGGGTCGAAGTCGGGCGGGTAGTACTTGTTCACGCCTTTGCGCTCGCCCTGCGGGGAGCAAACGGGAGGTGTCGGAGGCGGCTCCGAGTGCATCCGCGCCGGCTCCAGGCTCAGCTGCGCCCGGGGCAGCCCCGGCACCGCGGCCGGCTTCACTCACCATGGTGTCGGGTCTCTAGTGCCGCAGGGCCGGGACGTGCGGGACCTGGGGGACGAGGAGCCGCGGTCGGCGCGGAGCCGCCCAGCACGGAGCCGACACAGCCGCGCCGGGCCCTCGGTACGCTGGGAATGCCGGGAACGCAGCCCTCCCAGTCCGGGGGCCCGGGCTCCCAGTCCTTGCTGGGGAATGGGCCCTGCACTCCAGTGTGGGCTGCGGCAAGGACACCCTCCCAGTCCAGGGCTAATGGTCACTGGTACATACTGGGGCAGGGACGCCCTCCCAGTACAGGGCTCACAGTCACCAGTACCTACTGGGGCAGGGACACCCTCCCAGTATAGTGCTAATTGATGGTCACCAGTACATACCAGGGCAGTGACATCCTCCCAGTACAGGGCCAGTGGTCACCAGTACGTATTGGGACAGGTACACCCTCCCAGTACGGGGCCAGTGGTCACCAGTATGTACTGGGACGGGGACGCCTTCCCAGTATGGCGCTAATTAATGGTCACCAGTACCTACTGGGGCAGGGACACCCTCCCAGTATGGGGCCAGCGGTCACCAGTACATACTGGGACAGGGACATCCTCCTGGGCCAGGACTCACGGTCACCAGTACGTATTGGGACAGGTACACCCTCCCAGTACGGGGCCAGTGGTCAGCAGTATGTACTGGGACGGGGATGCCTTCCCAGTATGGCGCTAATTAATGGTCACCAGTACCTACTGGGGCAGGGACACCCTCCCAGTATGGGGCCAGCGGTCACCAGTACATACTGGGACAGGACATCCTCCTGGGCCAGGACTCACGGTCACCAGTACGTACTGGGACAGAGACACCCTCCCAGTACGGGGCTAATTAACGGTCCCCAGTACGTAGTGGGACGGAGACACCCTCCCAGTACGGGGCCAGCGGTCACCAGTACGTACTGGGACGGGGTCGCCCTCCCAGTACGGGGCTAATTAACGATCACCAGTACGTACTGGGACGGAGACACCCTCCCAGTACGGGGCTAATTAACGGTCCCCAGTACGTACTGGGACGGGGACACCCTCCCAGTACGGGGCCAGCGGTCACCAGTACGTACTGGGACGGGGTCGCCCTCCCAGTACGGGGCTAATTAACGATCACCAGTACGTACTGGGACGGAGACACCCTCCCAGTACGGGGCTAATTAACGGTCCCCAGTACGTACTGGGACGGGGACACCCTCCCAGTACGGGGCCAGCGGTCACCAGTATGTACTGGGACGGGGTCGCCCTCCCAGTATGGAGCTAATTAACGGTCACCAGCCCGGGCCCAGCCCCCCCCTCACCTCTTCCTGCTCCGCTCCCGGCGCCCCGCCTCTTCCTCTACGTCACTACCCGGCGACAGACGTCACCACCGCAAAAGGAGGTGGAGCCACGCCCCCCCTCCTTCCCGGGCCTGCGCAGTGCGCGCGCCTCCGCGGGCGGCCACGTGCAGCGCCGTGCGCGCGCGCGCTTCCCTCCCCCCAGCTCCACTTCTAACGTCACTTCCTGTTCCGCTTCCGCCCCTCGTCCCCCACCGTGATGGCGGCGCCGGGAGCTAAACCCCCGGCCCGGCTCGGCCCCGGGAGCAGAGTCCACAACCTTTACCTCCCCCCCCCCCTCCGCCGCGGCGGGGAGATGGTATCGTCCGGCTAGGGGGCGTGGTCAAGGGCGGCAGAGGGCGGGGCGCCTTCCCCGTGGCGCGCCGCCATGGCTACCGTGGCAACGCCCTGCCTCGGTAGGAATGGCGGCCGGGAGGGGGCGGGGCCTCGCGCCTCGGGAGCGGAGAGGGCAGCGACCCGCGGGAACTGGGACCCACAGGAACTGGGACCCACGGGAACCGGGACCCGTGGGAACTGGAACCCACGGCCACGGCCGCCCCACGGGACCCGGGACCCACAGGAACCGGGACCCACGGGAACCCGGACCCACGGCCACGGCCACCCCATGGGAACCGGGACCCACGGGAACCGGGACCCACAGCCACAGCTGCCCCATGGAAACCTGGACCCATGGGAACCTGCCCCACGGGAACCCACAGGAACCGGGACCCACAGCCATGGCTGCCCTGCGGGAACCAGGACCCATGGGAACCGGGACCCACAGGAACCGGGACCCACGGTCCCCATCACCCCACACCCACGGTTGCCCCATGGCCACGGTCACCCCATGGGAACCAGGCCCCACAGTCACGGTCACCCCACAGTCACTGGGCCCCATGGCCACAGTCACCCCATGGGAAGCAGGTCCCATGGCCTGTCGCCCCACGGCCACGGTCACCCCATGGCCACCCAAAGGAACCGGGCCCGCGGCCGCCCCACGACCGCCCCACGGCCTCCCTCCAGCCCCATGGCTCCCCGCAGCACCCCCATGGCCACCCGCTGCAGCCGGACCCCTCCGCCCCACATCCCCGTGTGCCCCACGGCCGCCCTGCTCGGCTGAGCGGGTGGAGAGGGGCCAGCGACCCCCCCCCGCACACGCGTGTCCCCGTGCACAGGTGTGTCCCCATGCACATGTGTGTCCCCGTGCACATGCAGCCCCATGCCCACATGGCCCCATGCACATGCGTGTCCCTGTGCACATGTGTCCCCGTGCACATGTGGCCCTGTGCACATGTGTGGCCCCGTGCACACGTGTGTCCCCATGCACCTGTGTGTCCCTGTGCACACGCGTGTCCCCATGCACATGTGTGGCCCCATGCAGCTGTGGCCCCATGCACACGTGTCCCCGTGCACATGTGTGTCCCTGTGAACGTGTCCCTGTGCACACGCATGTCCCCATGCACATGTGTGGCCCCATGCACCTGTGGCCCCATGCACACGTGTCCCCGTGCACATGTGTGTCCCTGTGCACGTGTCCCTGTGCACACGCAGCCCCGTGCACACGCGCGTCCCCGCGCACACACGCGCCGCCGGGCGCCCTCCGTGGTGGCAGCGGCGCCGTCTCCCCGGCGGCGGCGGCGGCGGCGGCGGCGGCGGCGGCGGCTTCCCAGCGGGTTCCTTCCCTTGTGTCACTGTGTTTTCCTCAAACACGCCCACGCTGTCCTTATGGGAACCAACAATTACGGGCGGCTGCCGCGCCGGGCACACGCACACGCACACGCGGGCACACGCACACGCAAGGCCCCGCCGCCCCCCGGGTGCCCCCGGCCGCTGCCCCGGCCCCGCCGACCGCCCCCCCCCCCCCCCCGCGGCCTCCGGAGACGGGAGGTTTTGCCCCACGGGAAGCGCAAAATCCTCGGAGCGAAGCGGGAGCAAAACCCAGGCTCCTGCCTCCTGCTCCCCCCACACACACCCCCGATCCGGGACGGGAGCCCAAGCGCTGCCCCTCGCTCTGGGCTCGGAGCGGCCCCGTGCTGGAGACGCATCCATCCGTCCGTCCATCCGTCCGCAGGGATGGAGCCGGCACCCGGCTTTGCCCCTCGGCTCTGCCGCGGCTGCGACAAACCTCGGACACGTGAGCTGGGCAAAGCAGGTGGCGCCTCCGCTAACGAGGTGGCATCGGGGCTAACGAGGTGGCATCGCCGCTAACAAGACTGCGCCTTTTTTTTGGGGGGGGGGGGCAGCAACAGGTTGCAGG
Source organism: Apteryx mantelli (assembly GCF_036417845.1). Lineage (NCBI taxonomy): Eukaryota > Metazoa > Chordata > Aves > Apterygiformes > Apterygidae > Apteryx > Apteryx mantelli. Next base: position 763,250 of record NC_090013.1, read on the forward strand.
GTGGGTTTTTTTCCAGGGAAAGCAAGAAGCTGCTAGAGGTCTCCCTGCTCCGTGCGCTGCCAGCCTGGGGGAGCATCGGGATGGGATCTCCTCCGGGCCTCTGGCAACGCTCCGCTCCTTAAACCCGGCAAGCGCCGCCTTTTCCGGGCTCCTCCGGGCTTTCCTCCTGCCTGTTTTATTCCTGCTGCCCTTCTCCGGGGGGCTAAAGACCTGCCGAGGCTCCAGGCCCGGAGCCAGTGTGGATTTGCCAGGGGGATCCTGGGAAACGGGACTGGGACCCTGCGACGACATGGGCGTTTTTGCAACCCGGAGCCGCTTTGCAGCTCCTCTCGCCCGCAAATCCGTGGCCCTGCCGCTGCCTCGGCCTCGAAGCCATCTGGGAGGGATCCCGGGAGCCGGGAGATCCGTGTGGAGCATGCACGGAGCGGGGGGCAGCCAGGGCTTATTGCTTTTTCACTCCCGGTTTTGGGGTGGCTGCGTCGCTCCTCCGAAGTCGGATGCTGGAAGGGAGCAGATCGGTGTCCGGACTCCTCGGGTTTATCCCCGGCCGCGGGGTGCTAAGCTGCCACTTCCCTCCTGCTGTTTTCCCTGCCTGCAAAGCAGGGATCTCGCAGCGGCCGGGAGCGCGGCGGGAGGCGGGAGAGACCCGGGGGCTTTGCTCTGCATCCCGCTCCCCATCCCGCCTCTGCGCTTGCCCCCGAGCCGTTCCCGGGGGATTTTCCGCCCCCCCCCCGGTGCTTTCCAGCGCCCGAGGTCTAAAAGGGGAGAAATGCAGCGTTTCCGCCCCGTTCCTGCTCCGACCTGCCCCGTTCCCGCCTGCGGGCGCGGGGAAAAGCCGAGGGCCAAGCCCCTGCCGGGGCTCCGTGTCCGTGCGGCGCTCGCTGGCTGATTTAATTGAAATAATTACTATTTCCCGGTCCGTTTTCGCCCTGTATCGGCCTGGGCGCGGGGTCTCCGCCTCCGAACGGAGGTTTCCCGGGCCAGCCGCGACGAAGCCGAGCGCTCTTCCTCGCCGCAGATGCTCCCAGTGCTTTTCCGAGCCGGACCTGGATAATACGAATTTCCCCCCAGCAAGCCACTGCTTGGATAATCCCTAAAGTTCCCGGGCGGTTTTTCCTGGCGTGGCCGGGTCATGCTCCCGCTTCCCGGCTGACTCCGGGGGGCAAAGCCTTCCTTGCGCATCTTCCTCGCCGCCTCGGTTTCCCACCAGCTCTTCCTCTGGTGCTTCCCTCCCTTTCCCTGCCCTGCGCCTGCTTTTCGGAGGCCTGGAGACGGGGTGGCTCCGGGGACATCCCCGGCGGGGGACCCGGCGTCGCTTCCCAGTGGGAACCAGCCTGCTGGGAAGCTGGGGGATGGGGAAAAGGGGGCGTCGGGGGACCCCTTCCTGCCTCCCCTCTTGGCACCTTGTGCCAGTGCTGCCGCGCTGGCGATTCCCGGGATTCCCCCCCTTCCCACTCCCTGGGGTGCCGGTGCCCCGTCCGTCGCTCCGCTCGGCTCCCAGGGGGAATTTGGGGGATCCGGCCGCATTGAGCTTCCCTCTTCCCAGGGAGCCGCTCGCCGGTGCCACCGGGAGCCGCGTCGCTCCGTGCGGCTCCGTGTCGCCCGGGGGCGAAGGAGACCCCGGCACACAGGTGCAAAGGGCCAGAGGAGCGGGAACTGCGCCGAGCCTCATCCCGGGGCTTTTCCGTCGGCTCCCCCGGCCGGCAGTGTGGCGGAGGCGGGAACGGAGGGGCCCCCGGGCACCGGCTCCCCCCTCCCGCGCCGTGGAAGCGCCTCGGGTCTCAGAAATGGAGCTTTTCCGCCTCTCCGTGCTCCGGGAGGCTCCCTCTGGCGGCAATCCCGGCCTGTGCCGGCAGCATCCGCGCGGCACCGGACGGACGGATGGACGGATGCTGCATGCGGCTCCCTGGCCATGGGCTCGGATCCACGTGCCGAGGCCCCATCCGTCCTGGGACCCCCCCCTCCCTTCCCAGCGGGACCCTTCGTATCCCGCCTTGTCCCAAACATTACAAATGCTCCAAGTTTTGTGAATCCCGATGCCGGCTGGGGCGGGAGGGAGGCGAGTGGGGCGCTGGCACGCTCCGCTCCTCCCCGGATCCGCCGGCCCGGCCCGGCTTGCCACCCCGGCACCGTCTCCCGTCAGCTCCGGGCTTTTATCCGGGAGGAAAAGCTGGGCCGAGCAGAGCAGGATGTGTCTCCGCCACAGCCCAGGGTCCTTCCCGACCCCGCTTCCCTCCTCTCCCGCAGCATCCCAGCCGGAGCCCGGCGGGTGGCACGAGCTCGCGGGGTCTCTGCTCCCCTCCACGACGGACGGAGGCATCCCGCTCGCCGCCGCGACTGCCCGGGCTTGCCGAGGGGACGTGCCGGCTCCGGGAGCTGCCTCGGCTCCTCCCGACGGCCACGGGGCCCCAGCGCCTGCTCGCACCCTCGGCAGGGGAGGCTGAGACCTGCCGCGCTCGGTGCACGCATGAGAGACTGCCCGGGAGCATCTCCCGGTGCAACCGCGCCGCCGGGGGCCGGGCTCTCCTTGCACCGGGTCACGGTGCCGGCAGGGACCGAGGACGGCGATCTGGCCCCCCGGCATCTCCAGCCCCCCGGCATCCCCGGCCCCGCGGGTCGATGTTTTGGGGCTGTTTGCGCCCGTTTGGGGGCTGTTTGCGCCTAAACCCGGCGGCAGCGGTGCTCTCCTGCGGGGCCGGCCGGAGGCGGCTGGCTTGGTGCGGCACGGCCCCGCTGCCGGCCTCCCGCCGGGGCCCGCGCCGGCGCTGCCAAGCCCCTTCCTGGCTCCGGATGCTCCGGGCATATGGGGCTCGGCCGGAGGCAGCCTGGCCGCGCCGCTGCGGCCCTCGCGCCTCCCGGATGCGAAGCAGAGCACCGGCGCGGTGCCCCATGGCCCTTCCCAGCTCATCCCAGCGCGGCGCTCCCTCGCTTTTCCGCATCAATCCAGGGCCTCCGAACGGGGCCCCGGCCGTTCCGGGAGCTGCTCCGGCTCCCGGGAGAGCGGCGTGTCGGCAATGGGTGCAGCTAACGACCCGGGATTGCAGGGATGGGGAATAAACCCAGCGCCAGGGCTTCGTTCCCGCGAGGACACGAAGGGTCGGGAAGGCTGTTCCCGACTGGAGAGCCCCGGGCTGGACCCGCGGCCAGCCGGGCTGGCACGGACACACAGACGCACAGACAGACACCTTGGCCATGCACGTGGGGCCGATCGGGCTGTGGGGAGCAGCGTGGGCCCCGGAGGGCCGGGAGCAGCCCAAAACATTGGAATTTTTCATGGGGGAGCTGGGGCATTGAAAGGGGGTGCGGCCCAGTGCGTGGGAATGGCTCAGGAGCACGGGAACGGCTTGGGAGCATGGGAATGGCAGGGGCATGTGGGAATGGCTCGGAAACACGGGGATGGCTGGGGCACGCAGGAACAGCTGGGATGCCCAGGAACAGCTCGGGAGCACGGGAACAGCAGGGGCGCCTGGGAACAGCTCAGGAGTGCGGGAATGGCCAGGGCACCCAGGAATGGCTCAGGAATGCGGGAACAGCTGGAGCGCCCGGGAACAGCTCAGGAGCACAGGAACGGCTCAGGAATGCGGGAATGGCTGGAGCGCCCGGGAACAGCTCGGGAGCACAGGAACAGCTCAGGAAGGCAGGAATGGCTGGAGCACCCGGGAATGGCTCGGGACCGCGGAAACGGCTCGGGAACGTGGGATCGTGACCCCGCGTGGGCCCGCCGGAGCCCCCCCTCCGCCACCCCCCTTTTCAGCCTCATTGCAAACCTCCCGCGGGAAAGGGGACGTGTGGCCGCGGCGCCCGGCTCCGCTTTCCGCTCCGGCCCCGGCTCCGGCCCCGCTATATTTAGGCGGTTTCGGAGCCGCCGGCGCGGGACAAAAGCTTCGCCCCGAACAAAGGGGCCGGTGACGTCAGGGCGAGCGGGAGGCGAGCGCCGCTAACCTATTTTCCCCGCTCCGAGCCGTTCCCGGCGGCCCCGGCACCCGGCCGCCCTCCTCCGGCCCCTCTCCCGCGCCGCCGCTCCAGGCTCCTCGGGGCTTTCGGGCGAAGGCGCGCGGGAGCCCTCGTTAGCCCGGCGCCCGGCCCCGCTGCCCTCGTCAGCCCCGGCGCTCCGAGCGGGAGCCGCGATTTGGGGGGTGGCGGAGGCGCCTGCTGCTGAGCGCCGCGGGCAGATGGAACCGAGGCGCCGGGCGGGCGGCGGCGCCGCTGCCGAGGGCAGTTCCCCCCTTTGGGCGGGTTGATCGGACTTGTGACACCGGGGCCGGCGGCGTAGTTAAATCTCCGGTTAACAGGTTCACGTGCATGTGGTGGTGCGCCGTCCTGTGCACACTCCGGCGTGGGGTTGTGCACGGGGTTGTGCACGCGGTTGATGCGCAGCAGCCGTGTGGTCGTGCACAGCCGCGCGGGTGGTTGTGCACGTCGGCCATGGGGTTGTGCACAGCCACCCGCACAGCTGTGCATGCTGCTCGTGCACGCGCTTGTGCACAGCAGCCGCGAGGCCGTGCGAATGGTGGTGCAGTGCTTGTGCACGGCACCGCGTCATCGCACGCACAGTCGTGCGCGTCAGCCATGCGGTCGTGCACGCGGTCGTGCGTGCGGCCGTGCACAGCACCACGTGGTTGTGCATGCGGTCAGGCGTGCGGCTGCGCACATCAGCCAGGTGGTCGTGCACACAGCTGTGCACAGCACCACGCGGTTGCACACACAGCCATGCATTTGGTCTTGCACGCTGGCCACGTGGTCACGCGGTTACGTGCATGGTCGTGCTCGTGGTCATGCGTGTTGGCCACGCAGTCACACAGTCTTGCATGTGGTCGTGCGTGTGGCCATGCATGTTGCTCTTGCACACAGTCTTGCACGTGATCGTGCATGTGGCCTTGCACATTGACCACGTGGCTGGCACGTGCTCTTGCACACAAGTGCGTGTAGGCTCGTGCCTGCGCTCTTGCACATGAGTGCATGCACACTCGTGCGCGTGGCTGTGCGCGCGCTCTTGCACACAAGTGAGCATGCGCTTGTGCATGTGACCATGCACATGCTCTTGCACACAAGTGCATGCATGCTCATGCACACAGCTGTGTGCGTGCTCTTGCACACCATTGCATGCATGCTCATGCATGTGGCTGTGCGCATGCTCTTGCACACCATTGCATGCACACTCGTGCACATGGCTGTGCGCGCGCTCTTACACACCATTGCATGCACGCTCGTGTACGTGGCTGTGCGCGCGCTCTTGCACACTAGTGAGCATGCACTTGTGCATGTGACCATGTGCGTGCTCTTGCACATGAGTGCATGCATGCTTGTGCACGTGGCTGTGTGCATGCTCTTGCACACCATTGCATGCACGTTCATGCACATGGCTGTGCGCGTGCTCTTGCACACCACTGCATGCACACTCGTGCATGTGGCCGTGCACACGATCTTGCACACGAGTGTGCACACACTCATGCCCACGGCCATGCACACGCTCTTGCAGGTGACAGTGCCCAGCCTCGCACACGCCGGCGCCCCAGTCCTACCCCAGCTTGCCCACCCTCGTGCACGCGCTGGCACCCGGCATGGGACAGCATGGGATGGGACGGGACGGCGCGTGGGCGCCGGGGCCTCGCCGCGGCCCGGGGCAGGATGCGGCCCGCCGCCCGCGCCCCAGCCGCCCGCGTCGCCCGGGCTCTGCCGTCGCCCATTGGCCCCGGCCCATCATGTGCCGAGCGGGGCCGCGGCTCCCCGCCGCTCGGAGCTCGCATCGAATTGATGAGTTGCTGCACATTAGAGCTCAACCTGCCAGTGAATCAGACCTTGTCTTTTTTTTCCTTCCCTTTTTTTTTTTCCTCCCCTCTCCCTCCCTCCCTCCCTCCCTCCCTCCCTCCTCCCCTCCTCCCCTCCTCCCTCCCTCCCTAACACCAGTCTTATTTTAGCTATAACCCAAGAGGAGGAGGAGGTGGAGGAATACAGGGCAGGGGAAAAAAAAAAAATACTAGACATTGCAGCATCCCGGAAAGCCTTATGAGTAGCTGGTGGATGGGACCTACTTCTCCCCGCGCTGGATTTTACAGGATTTCTCTGCTGCATTCAACTCCGAGATGATGCAGAAGTGACACACGCACAGCGCCCGCAGCAGCCCCCCGCGCCCGCCGCAGCCCGCGCCGCGCCGTGCCGTGCCGTGCCGTGCCGCGCCGTGCCGCCAGGCCGCCGGGCCGCGGGCGCCGGCACAGCCAGCCCGCCGCCCCCGCCAGCCCGCCGCAGCGCCGGACCATGCGCGAGTGAAAGCAGAGACCGTGGGCAGGGGGGGGCTTTTTAATTTTTCCTTTTTTCCCCCTTTTTTTTCCCTCCCCCCCTTTTTTTTTAATATATATATATCTATCTATATATATATATCTTGATGCTTTTTTCTCCCCCGTTGCCGCTTCCGGAGGCTGCTTTCGCGGGGGAGGGCGGCGAGAGGGAGTGGGGGGCACTGATTTGAGCCGGGCTTTTTTTTTTCTTTTTTTTTTGGGGGGGGGGGCGGGGGGCTAGATTTTTCCCTCCCCCCCCATCCTCCGGCCAAGCTCACCGGGGCCGAGGGCGGCTGCGGGCGCGGCGGCTGGTGCAGCTCCCCGGTGCCCCCCCCCCCGGCTCCCGGCGAGGTCGGCGCGAGGAATTGGTGCATTCGGGGCTCTCGGGGGCCCCGGGGCCGCGCGCAGCGCCGTGGCCCCCCCTCGCCCGGCTGCTGCATTTGCCTTTTAACACCTCGGTCCCTTCTTCTTCTTCTTCTTCTTTTTTTTTTTTTTCCGCCGCTGGTGCATTGGGGGATTTTTTTTTTTTTTTTTTTGGAATCGCAGCCCTTCCTCCCCCCCCCTCCCCCCCCCCCCGCCGCCGCCGCCGCTCCGGCTCCGCTCCGTGGCTCCCTCGCAAAGGCACCGGCTGCACGGGGAATCGGGGCGCTTGGCGCATTGAGGAGTTCCTCCGGGGTTTTTTTTCCTTCTTTTTTTTTCCCCTTCTTCTCCCTTTTTTTTTTTTTTTTTCCTGGCGGACCCCCCCCTTTTTTTCTCTTTTTTTCCCCTTTTTTTCTTTTTTTTTTCCCCCCTCCCCCGGAGGGGTGCCGCACCGCTCCCGCCGGCTCCCCCCCCCCCGCCGCCGTTCTTCCCCCGGGGGGGGGCGGGGGGAGCTGCCCCCCGGAGAGCGCAGCGATGCCCGCGCTGCCCGCGGCGGCCGCCTGAGCGGCCCCGCCGCCGCCGCCGCTGCCGCCGCCGCCGCCGCCGCCGCCCCCCCCCGCCGCGCCGCCCCCCCCCCGCCGCCGCCGGCCCATGGGATGTGATGAGCTCCGCGCCGGCAGCATCCCCCGCCGCGTAACCCGCGGCCCTTCGCTCTTCGCACGATGGCTCGCTTCGGAGACGAGGTGCCGGCCCGCTACGGGCCGCCGGGAGCCGCGGCGGGCGGCCCCGGGGCGGCGGCGGCGGCGGCGGCGGGCGGCCGGGCGCCGGGGGGCTCCCGCGCCGGCGGCCCCCCCGGAGCGCAGCGGATGTACAAGCAGTCGATGGCCCAGCGCGCCCGCACCATGGCTCTCTACAACCCCATCCCCGTGCGGCAGAACTGCCTCACCGTCAACCGCTCCCTCTTCCTCTTCAGCGAGGACAACGTGGTGAGGAAATACGCCAAAAAGATCACCGAATGGCCATATCCTTGCCTGCGGGGGGGGGGGGGGGAAGGGGGGGTCCTGCTGCATGCCCCCCGCCCTCGCCCCGCGCGTCCCCCCCGGGTGTGGGGGCCCGGCGCTGCTCCGGGGCGGCCGGGCGCCTCCGGCCGTGCTGGGGTCCCAGCGGCCCCGGGGTGCTGGCTGCCTCCGCGCCCCCATCCCGCTCCCGGGGTGCCTGTTCCCACAGGGGGCCGGCTGGGCTCAGGGTGCCCCCAGCTTCATGGGGTCACCGTGATCCCCAGCTGAGCTGCGTTCCCGTGCCCCCATCCTGCTCCCGGGGTGCTCGTTCCCACGGGGGGCCGGCCAGGCTCGGGGTGCCCCCAGCCTCGTGGGGCCACTGTGCCCCTGTCCCGCTTCCAGGCTGCCGGCCGGGCTCAGGGTGCCCCCAGCCTCGTGGGGCCACCGTGATCCCCAGCCGGGCTGCATTCCCGCACCCCTGTCCCACTCCCAGGGTGCTGGCTGGGCTCGGGGTGCCCCCAGCCTCGTGGGGCCACCGTGATCCCCAGCCGGGCTGCGTTCCCACGCCCCTGTCCCGCTCCCGGGGTGCTGACTGGGCTCGGGGTGCCCCCAGCCTCGTGGGGCCACCATGACCCCTGGCTGGCTCCGTTCCCACGCCCCCATCCCGCTCTCCAGGTGACCATTCCCACGGGGGGCCAGCCAGGCTCAGGGTGCCCCCAGCCTCGTGAGACCACCGTGACCCCAACCAGGCTGCTTTCCCATGTCCCGTTCCCATTCCCGGGGTGCTGGCCAGGCTCGGGGTGTCCCCAGCCTCACCAAGGCCACTGCAACCCCCATCCGGGCTGCGTTCCCATGCCCTGGTCCCACTCCCGGAGTGCCCGTTCCTGCAGGGTGCTGGTCAGGCTCAAAGTGCCGGCCGGGCTCGGGGTGCCCCCAGCCTCACCGAGGGCACTGTGACCCCTGTCCAGGCTTCATTCCCGTGCCCTGCTCCCATTCCTGGGGTGCCAGCTGGGCTCGGGATGCCCTCAGCTTCATGGGGCCACCATGGCCCCTGTCCAGACTGCGTTCCCGTGCCCTGGTCCCATTCCTGGGGTGCCCATTCCCACGGGGGGCCAGCCAGGCTCGGGGTGCCCCCAGCTTCACGGGGCCACCGTGTCCCCCCCCGGCCGGGAGCGGAGCCACCTGGGCCACACCAGGGAGAGGCAATTTTGGAGAGCAGCCCGGCACCGCGCCGGCCCCGACGGCTCGGAGCCATCTCCGGGCATCGCCGCGAGGCCTCTGCCACGGAAGCGGCTCTGTCTGCCGCGGCGCGACCCGGAGGCGGCGGCTGCTCCGTCCCCAGCTCGACTCGGGTATGTAGCGTCCGTTCGCACGCCGGGACGTTCCCCCGTGCCGCTTCGCCCCAAAGCTGCCGGCCAGCGGAGAGGTGTCGGAGCGCTGGGAAGGCAGCGCCTTGCCGGGAAAGGGCCGGCTTTTTGGCGGCGGGGGCCGGGAGGGCCGGGAATGCCGCGTGGCCTCAAGCGGGGACCGCGGCGTGGCCCGAGGTGTTGTGTGCCGGCCGGCGCAGCTCCTGACCGGCCTTGCCGTGTGCCGGAGCCTCCCAGCGACTTCTTGGAAATTCGGGCGGGTTTGGACAGTCATCGCCGCGAGCTGCCCGACTGGGCATGTGCGCTGCAGCGCTCCGATGCTATGGCAATGGGCGGCGGAGGGATGAGGCCGGTGCAGACGAGCGACGTCGGCCCGGCTCCGGCCTCTCCCCGCCCGGGGCTGCCAGAGCCGGGCGGACGGACAGACAGACACCCCGGTGAGGGGACGGACCCCGTGCATGGCGCTGGGGTGGCGGGGGGGGATTTTTGCTGTGGTGCAGCTGGGCGATAGGGAACCTGGAGGCTCCCAGTGCCACTTTCCCGGGATGCCGATCCCCACGCAGTGCCCCGGTGCCGGGATGCTGCCCGGCTCGCGCGGCAGTCGCCTCCGCACCCCATCCCGGGGGGCTCCCATGCTCCCCCTCCCCGCGCGGAGCCGCGGCGCCGTTTCCCCCCCCCCGGCACCAAAATGCACCAAAAGCTGCCGGGAAGCGGTGGGGTGAGAGAGCCGGGAGGCGGCTCCCAGCTTCCCGGCGCTGCTCCGGAGGCTCCGCAGCCGCCCAGCTGCAGCCGGGTAAAACAAGGACAGCGGCGTTGCCGGCGGGCTCGCGTGCGGCAGCGGCAGCGGAGGCGCCGGAGCCGGGCCGGGTCGCGGCGGCCGCTTCGCCCGCATCGGACGGGCGCGTGCCGGGGGCTGCGCTGCCGACGCCGGCCGCAAACGGCCCCAGGGGGCCGCGGCTCCGGCTCGGCCGCCGCCTCCGAAGCCTCCGCTCTCCGGGTCCGCGCGGGCGACCGCAACGGGGGCAGATGGCAGCGAGCGGCTCGGAGCCTCCGGCCCCCCGAGGGCTCGTTTTTGGGGGGGTTTTCCCAGACCCCCCGCTCCGCAGCGCCTCGCTGTGCCCGCAGCAGGAGCAGGTGACAGATGTCACCTCCATGTCCCCCCGCTCCCCGCCGGGTTTCCCGGTCATTCTGCAGCGGGGCCGGGCCGAACCCCCCGGGATCGGGAGCTGCCTCTGCCGCCCGGTTCCACCCCCGCCCCCCCCGGTCGAGGAGGTGCAGTTGGAAAAGCGCCTGGGAGCGTTGCTGCAGCTTTCGGCTTTCGCGAGACCTCGTTTGGGGAGATTCGGGCCAAATCGGAGCGGCTGCTGCCCGGGACACTGCTCGGGCTTCCGGGCGAAGCCGCGGCGGCACGGCCTTGGGGCGGCACGTGGCAGCGGGGGGACGGAATCGGGGCTAGGAGGAGTGAACGGATGGACAGATGGACGAGTGGCAGGCAGGGGCTGCTGTGCCGGCTGGGCTTTGTGTGCCCGTGCCTCAGTTTACCCACCTGGGTAATGGGCTACGTCGCACGCTGCTGGCAGGGCTGGAGGCGAGCGTTTCCCTCCGGGAAGCCCTGGGAGCCTCCGGTGAGGATGGTCGGCCTGGACCCGTGTGGGGGCTGCTGCCCCCAGCCCCACCGGCCCCCAAGGCCGCGCCGAGCTCCGGGCATTTGCGGATGGAGAGGAGCCATGACGGATAGTCGAGGTGTGCCGGATAGCAGAGGTGTTCCGGATAGCCAAGGCATGCTGGATAGCCAAGGCGTGCCGGATAGCTGTGCCGGAGAGCCGAGATGTGCTCCCAGATAGCTGAGATGTGCTGCGGGATACCCGAGGTGTGCCGGATAGCTGAAGTGTGCCAGATAGCCAAGCTGTGCCGGAAAGCTGTGCCGGATAGCCGAGCTGGATAGCTGAGCTGGATAGCTGGCTTGCCGGATAGCTGCGCTGTGCCAGATAGCCGAGGTGTGCCAGATATCTGAGCTGGATAACCGAGGCGTGCCGGAGAGCCAAGGCATGCTGCATAGCCGAGCCGTGCCGGATAGCTGAGCCGTGCTGGATAGCAGAGGCGTGCCAGGGATCCGAGCTGGATAACCGAGCCGTGCTGGATAGCCGAGCCGTGCAGCACAGCCAGGCCGTGCCGGACAGCCGAGCTGCTCCTGGGCGAAACGGGCATCGCTGGCGCCGGGGGGGGGTTTTGCTGGCAGAAAGCAAACTGCGAAGCAAAGCGGTGGCGAGCGTCGCCCGCCGGCCCCAGGCCAGCGCATCCCGGCGTTTTCCCCGCTCCGGATGGGTTGGAGCCGCCCGCTCTGCCGGCAGAAGGGGCAGATGGGTGGCAAAACGCCGGATTAGGCCTGGACAAGCCGGCTGTGCCAGACCATGCCAGGCCCCAGCGGGTTTTGCCTCCCTCCCGAGCTCTCCTTTGCGCACCACCCGGGCAGAGGGATTTTTAGGAGCGGGTCGAGCTCCCGCAGCTTCCGGCGCGGGCGCCGTCCCGGGTCGCCAGCGTCCGCTCGGAAACGGCAAGCGCAGCTCCGCGCCCAGCGCGTGCCGACGTCGCCCGGCCGCTCCGGAGGCCCCCGGCTGCGTGGGGGCCCGTCCCGCCCGGATCCGCCGCCGGCATCGGCATCGCGCCACCCACTGTGCTCCAGCCCCGGGGTCGCCGTTGGCCGGGAGCATCCCGGCTTCCCCGCGCCGCCCCCTCCGCGGCTGCTCCCGGCTGCGCGGCGTCTCGGCGGGTCGCGCCACGACCGAGGCGCTTTGATCTCGGCCGGGCTCCTCCGGGCGAGCGGCTTGGTGCTGGCTGCCGCCTTTGATGGGGGATTAATGAGGCGGGGAGGCGGCGGGCTGCCCCCGCTGCCGGGAGCCGCTGCCCCCCGCTGCCGCCGCCGCCGCCGCCGCTCGCGGCATCCCGGCCCGGACGCCTGGGTCCCTGGCGCCGCTCGGCACCGCTCGGCACCGCCAGCCCGTCGCCCGCGCCGCCTCGTGCCTCGGTTTCCCCACGTGGCCTGGCGAGGCGCGGAGGGGGCCGGGCGCCGGCGGGACCCCGGCACGGCACCTTTGCCCCGGCGCGGGCTCAGCGCCGCGGTCGCTTTTTCCTTGACTCGGCCGCACTCCTTTTGAATACATGATTTTAGCCACCATCATCGCCAACTGCATCGTCCTGGCGCTGGAGCAGCACCTGCCCGACGAGGACAAGACCCCCATGTCGGAGCGGCTGGTGAGCGCCCGGCAGCGCCGCGGGGGCCGCCGCGCCCCCCCCCCCCGCTCCCCCCCCTTCCCCCCCCCGGAGCCGCCTGTGTCCCAGATTCCTCCGTGCCGGCAATCTGGGCCAGGCGGGGAGCGGCGGCCGCCCCCGTTGCGCGCGGTGCCGGCGGTGCCGGAGCTGGGGGGGGACACGGGGCCGCCCCCTCGCCCTCACGCCGCTCTCCGTCCCCCCCCCAGGACGACACGGAGCCCTACTTCATCGGCATCTTCTGCTTCGAGGCGGGCATCAAGATCATCGCGCTGGGCTTCGCCTTCCACAAAGGCTCCTACCTGCGCAACGGCTGGAACGTCATGGACTTCGTGGTCGTCCTCACCGGGTGAGCGGCCCCGCGCGGCCCCCGCTGCCCGCCGCCCTGCCCGGACGCCTGGGCCCGCCCGGCTCTCGCGCTGCTGCTGGCCCGGGCCACGTCCCTCCCTGCCTCAGTTTCCCCTTCTCCCCCAGAGGATCAGCCCAGGAGGATGCAAGCGCTGGCTGCCGGCGTGGGGCGGCCTGGTGCAGGATGTGCATGCGTGTGCATGCGTGTGCATGTGTGTGCATGCACGTGCATGCATGTGTGCATGTACGCATCGCCGTGCCAGGCACGGGCTGCACACACTCGCACCCGCGCGTGCGACGGAGCCGTGCGCGTGCCCCCCACGAGGCACGCAAGCTCGGTGCCCACGGGCAGCCCTGCGTGCCGCAGACCGCCGCGCGTTCGCCTGCGTGCCGCGCACGTGCCAGCCGGCGCCGCGGAGCCCCGGGCGCACGCTCACTTGCTCGCTCGCTCAGCGAGACGGTAATTGCTGCCTTGCCGTTCCTGGCCTGCGCGCCGGGGCTCTGCCGCCGGGAGCAAGTGCCTCTTAACGCTGTCACAATATTTCCCTGTGCCACCGCCTCCAGCTCCCCGGCCCGGAGCCCGGCGGCATCCCGACAGCATCCCGCTGTTCCCCAGAGCAGGCTCGGCCCCCAGCCCTGGCCTCCCCCCCCCCCCCCCCCGCCCCAATCACTGCTGCATTTCAGGCTTTCACCCTCCCGCGGGGGAGCAGGTGGGGAAACTGAGGCAGGCAGCAGCAGAGGCCAGGCCTTTGCCTCCCGCATCGCCTTCGAGCGCTCGGGGCGGATCCTCAGGCACTTTCTACTGCTGCTCCGAAGGGATGCAGCGCCTAACGCCTCCATCCTGTGCCCCGCACCCTGCACCCATCTCCTGCACCCTGCATCCTTTGCCCTGCACCCTGCACCATCCCTGCTGCTCTCTGCGGCTTGTACCTGCACCACATACCCATGCCCTGCGCCTTGCACCCTGCGCCTTGCGCCCTGTGCCCCATGCTGTGCACCCTACACCTTGCACCCTGAGTCTTGCACGCTGCCCTGGGCCGTGCATCCTGCACCCTGCACCCTGCTCTCTCGTGCCCTGCACCGCTGTCCCCCGTGCCGTGCACGCTGCATCCAGCACCCGGCACCTTGTGGCCTGCATCGCACACCCTGCGCATTGCACCCTGCACCATGCGCACAGCGCTCTGCACCTTGCACCCTGCGCATTGCACCCTGCACCATGCGCACAGCGCTCTGCACCTTGCACCCTGCACCCTGCGCATTGCACCTTGCACCTTGCACCTTGCACCCTGCACCATGCACCTTGCACCCTGCACCCAGGCAGCCCCATCGCAGGGGTGCAGCCCCGTCCCAGCCGGCCCCACGGCCCCCCTGGGTGCCCCCGTTGCAGGCAGCCCCGGTGGGCCAGGGCTCCCTCCCTCCCTCCCCCCCCCCCCCGCCCTGCACAGATTGTATCAATGAGCCGGGCTGTTGCCACGGCGACGGGCATGAATGAACACGGAGGGTAACCGTGGCGACTGTGAATGGGAACGGCCGGTTGCCATGGAGACCGGGCGATGGGAAGGGACCCTCTGGCGTGGCGCAGGACCAGCGGGGGGGGGGGGGGGGGGGCCGGGGCAGCTCGGCTGCTCCCGGACGCCTGGGCCCCCTCCGCCGGCGGTCCCCAGGTGCCGGGGCCCACGGGTGCCCCGGCAGCACCCATGGGTGCCCTGGTGCCCCCCGTAATTCAGCTTTTGCCTGTCATGCGCAAGAGCCGGAGCCACCGATGGGCTAAAGACACCTGGGCTCGCTCCGCCACCACCGTGGCCACCGTGGTGGCACGGTCCATGGGGACCTGGGGACGGGCTGGGACGTGGTGGCCCATAGGGGATGCATGGCCACGCTGGGACGTGGTGGTTGACAGGGACATGTGGCTGGGCTGGGACATGGTGGTCCACAGAGATGCGTGGCCAGGCTGGGACATGGTGGCCCATAGGGGACACATGGCCAGGCTGGGATGTGGTGGCCCTAGGGACGCCTGGCTGGGCTGGGATGTGGTGGCCCGCGGAGATGCGTGGCCAGGCTATGACATGGTGGCCCACAGGACACATGGCCAGGCTGGGACATGGTGGCTTGTGGGGGACATGTGGTCGGCTTGGGACATGTTGACCCACAAGGATGTGTGGCCGGGCTGGGATGTGGTGGCCTGTGAGGAGGCATGGCCAGCCTGGGACATGGTGGCCCATAGGGGATGTGTGGCTAGGCTGGGACGTGGTGGCTTGTGGGAGGTGTGTGCCTGGGGTGGGATGTGGTGGCCCATGGGGATGCATGGCCGGGTTGGGACGTGGTGGCTCTTGGTGGCCATGGTAGGATGACCCATGGTGGACATACAGCCAGATTGGGACATGGTGGCTCTTGGTGGCCATGGTGGTATGGCCCATGGTGGACATACGGCCAGATTGGGACATGGTGGCTCTTGGTGGCCATGGTAGGATGGCCCATGGTGGACATAGGGCCAGACTGGGACATGGTGGCTCTTGGTGGCCATGGTAGGATGGCCCACGGTGGACATACGGCCAGATTGGGACACGGTGACTCTTGGTGGCCATGGCGGCATGGCCCATGGTGGACATACGGCCAGACTGGGATGTGGTGGTTCTTGGTGGCCATGGTGGCATGGCCCATGGTGGACATACGGCCAGACTGGGATGTGGTGGTTCTTGATGGCCATGGTGGCATGGCCCATGGTGGACATACGGCCACCTTGCCCGCGTGCCTGACCCCGCTCCTCTCCCGCCCTGCAGCATCCTGGCCACGGTGGGCTCCCAGTTCGACCTGCGGACGCTGCGGGCCGTCCGCGTGCTCCGGCCGCTCAAGCTGGTCTCGGGGATCCCAAGTGAGTGCGCCCCCCCGGCAGCGGCGGCGGTGACGTCCCCGCGTCCCTGCGTCCCCACGTGCCCGCCGCTGCCTCACCCACCGCTCGCCCCGGCCAGGTTTACAAGTCGTCCTCAAGTCCATCATGAAGGCGATGATCCCCCTGCTGCAGATCGGCCTCCTCCTCTTTTTCGCGATCCTCATTTTCGCCATCATCGGATTGGAGTTTTATATGGGCAAATTCCACACCACCTGCTTTGACCTGGTCACGGGTGGGTGCCGGCGCCCGCGCTGCCCCCGCGCCCTGCCCGCCGCTCCGGTGCCGCTCCGGTGCCGCTCCGGCAGAGCCGGCTCCTTCCCGCCCCCCCCCCACCCCCTTCTCCCTGGGCCCGTGGCCCGCGCTCGATATGGAACGGCCTAATTAGTCCTCTGCCCCGGCGGAGCTGCCGCTAATTGCGGGGGGGGGAGGGGGGGGGATGCATCCCGCCGTGCCGCATCCCGCCGGCTGCTCCGGGGCTCCCGCGGCCCTCGGGGTGCAGCGGGGTGGGGGGGGACGAGCCCCGACGCGGCGCCCGCTGCCCGCAGACGAGATCAAGGTGGAAGTTCCTTGCGGGACGGACGAGCCGGCCCGGATCTGCCCCAACGGCACCAAGTGCAAGAAGTACTGGGAAGGGCCGAATTACGGGATCACGCAGTTCGACAACATCCTCTTCGCCGTGCTGACTGTCTTCCAGTGCATCACCATGGAAGGGTGGACCGACCTCCTTTATTATGTGAGTCCCCCCACCACCCCCCCCCCCCGGGCAGCGGGAGCCGGCGGGCCCAGGCGTCCGGGCCCCCCCCCCACCCCCCCCCTTTCCCCAGCTCCGTCACCGGGGCGGGCGGCACGCGGCCGGGCACGTGCGGCACCGCGGCGTTTTGCCGACTCAGGGAAAAGGCGGCAGCGCTCCGGAGGAGCCGGGCTCCTTGCCCGCTCACTGCCGTCCTCCCCGCCGCTCGGCAGCCCCGGCGCCCCGGGATGGGGCGGGAGGGAGCCGCGCTGGCCTGGGGCTGCGCGCCAGCGATCGCGGCCCGCGCTCGGAGCGGGAAAACGGGGAGAAAAGGGGTAGAAACTGTCAATTCCTGAAGGCGAGAGAGGGATTGCAAAGGCAGGGATCGCAAAGAGGAATTGCAAAGAGAGGCATTGCCAAGGGAAGGATTGCAAAGAGGAATTGCAAGGAGAGGGATCACAAGGAGAGGGATTGGGAAGAGGGACTGCAAAGGGAGGAATTGCAAAGGGAGGAATTGCAAGGAGAGGGACTGCAAAGAGGAATTGCAAAGGGAGGGATCGCGAAGAGGAATTGCAAGGAGAGGGATCACAAGGAGAGGGGTTGAGAAGAGGGATTGCAAAGAGGGATTGCAAAGGGAGGGATTGCAAGCAGAGGGATTGCAAAGAGGAATCGCAAGGAGAGGGATTGCGAAGTGGAATGGCAAAAGGAGGGATTGCAAAGGGAAGGATTGCTGGAAAGCAGGAGAAAAAAGGCCACCAGCTAGGCAGGAGCCCCGCACGGGGCGCCCGGGTTCCCCATCGGACGCCGGGGCCGCGGCTTGTCCCGTTCCATCTCCGCGGCCGGCAGCTCCGGGGCTGGGCGCCGGCGGCTCGGGGAGCGGGCGAGGACGTGGGGGCCGCATTCGGCTCCCGCAGCCGCCGGAGCCGTTGCCTCGCTGCGGTGCTTTGTTCCCGCCTATATTTAGCAGGCAGAAAAATGGGGCCGGGGAAGCTTTAGCCACTCGCGTGCTTGCAAAGAGGCCGCCAGGGGAGAGAGCCGTTAGCGCCGGGCCCGGAGCTGCCCCGCGGCCACGGCCGCATGCGGGAGGGGGACGGAGAAAGACCTGCCCCCCCCCCCGCCTTCCCCCGGCATCCTTCCCTGGGGGGGGGGGGCAGTGCCGCCCGGACGCCTGGGCCCAGGCCTGGCCGCCTGCAAAGAGGGAAACGCCCGGGGGGCTCTGCAACATCCTGGGCTGAGCCCCGGCAAACTCAGTGCACTGGTGCAGCAAACACTCAGGCCTCTCATTCTCTCCCTTCTCCCACCCCCCTTCCCCGGCTGCAGAGCAACGATGCCTCAGGGAACACTTGGAACTGGCTGTACTTCATCCCCCTCATCATCATCGGCTCCTTTTTTATGCTGAACCTAGTGCTGGGGGTGCTGTCCGGGTAAGCGCCGCAGGCGGACAGATGGATGGACGGATGGGGGTCCCGCGTCCCCCCGGGCGCCGGCGCTGACGCCCGGCCTGTCCCGGCAGGGAGTTCGCCAAAGAGAGGGAGCGGGTGGAGAACCGCCGGGCCTTCCTGAAGCTGCGGCGGCAGCAGCAGATCGAGCGCGAGCTCAACGGCTACATGGAGTGGATCTCCAAAGCGGGTGAGGGCTTCGCGCCGCCCGGCCCCGGGCACGTGCCGGGAGCGTGCCGGAGATGTGCTGGCCATGCCGGCATGAATCCTCTCTGCGCTGCATCCCCTCCACACCGCATCCCTTCCACAGCTGCATCCCCTCCATCCGCTCTGCAGCTGCATCCCCTCTGCAGCTGCATCCTCTCTGCAGCTGCATCCCCTCCGTCTGCTCCACAGCTGCACCCCCTGCGCAGCTGCGTCTCCTGCGCAGCTGCATCCCCTCCATCCCCTCTGCTCTGCATCCTCTCATTGCTGCATCCCCTCCGCATTGCATCCCCTCCATCCTGCATCCCCTCCACGCTGCATCCCCTCCATTCTGCATCCCCTCCATCCCCTCCATGCTGCATCCCCTCCATCCCCTCCATGCTGCATCCCCTGCATCCCCTTCGTCCTGCATCCCTTCCATGGTTGCATCCACTCCATCCCCTCTGCGCTGCATCCTCTCATTGCTGCATCCCCTCCGCATTGCATCCCCTCCATCCCCTCCATGATGCCTCCCCTCCACGCTACATCCCCTCCATCCTGCATCCCTTCCATGGTTGCATCCACTCCTTCCCCTCTGCGCTGCATCCTCTCATTGCTGCATACCCTCCATCCCCTCCATGCTTCATCCCCTCCATCCTGCAACCCCTGCATCCCCTCCATCCTGCATCCCCTGCATCCCCTCCATCCCGCATCCCCTCCGCGTTGCATCCCCTCCATCCCCTCCATGCTGCATCCCCTCCATGCTGCATCCCCTCCATCCTGCATCTCCTCCAGCCACTCCATCCTGCATCCCCTCCATGCTGTATCCCCTGCATCCCACATCCCCTCCATCCCGCATCCCCTCCGCGTTGCATCCCCTCCATTCCCTCCATCCTGCATCCCCTCCATCCCCTCCATGCTGCATCCCCTCCATCCCCTCCATGCTGCATCCCCTGCATCCCCTTCGTCCTGCATCCCTTCCATGGTTGCATCCACTCCATCCCCTCTGCGCTGCATCCTCTCATTGCTGCATCCCCTCCGCATTGCATCCCCTCCATCCCCTCCATCCTGCATCTCCTCCATGCTGCATCCCCTCCATCCCCTCCATGCTGTATCCCCTCCATCCCACATCCCCTCCGCGTTGCATCCCCTCCATTCCCTCCATCCCGCATCCCCTCCGCACTGCATCCCCTCCACGGCGGCCGGTGCTCCCCGGGCACCGCGGCCCTCGGCCAAGCGCTGCCGCGATGCAGCTTGGCCCCGCCGCCCCGGCTCCTCCGCGGAGGCTTCCCCGGCCGCCCCGGCCATCTGGTGCCGTGGCCTAGATTCACGCGGGCGCTTTTCCCCCAGAAGAAGTGATCCTGGCAGAGGACGACGCCGAGGGAGAGCAGAGACACCCCTTCGATGGTAAGTGCCCTGCCCCGGGACGCCCCCCCCGGCGCCGGCTCGGCGGCACGCGGCTCCCGCTAGCCACGAGCGGGGGGGGTTATAGCCACGAGCCGGGGGGGTTTATAGTCCGAGCCGGGGGGGTTTATAGCCCCGAGCTGGAGGGTTTTATAGCCCAAACTAAGGATTTTATAGCCCAAGTTGGGTGGTCTTATAGCCCTGAGCTGGGGGGTTTTATGGACCCGAGCAAGGGGGTTTTATAGCCCAAACCAAGGGCTTTATAGCCCCGAGCTGGAGGGTTTATAGCCACAAGCCAGGGGGGTTTATAGCCCAAGCTGGGGGGCCTTATAGCCACGAACCAGGGGGGTTTATAGCCCAAACCAAGGGTTTTACAGCCCTGAGCCAGGGGGTTTATAGCCTTATCCCAGGGGTTTATAGCCATGAGCGGGGGGGGGGGGGAGGGTTATAGCCCAAACCAAGGGGTTTTTTAACCCTGAGGTGGGGGGTTTTATAGCACCAAGCCTGAGGGTTTTATAGCCTGAGCTGGGGGGTTTATAGCCTTATCTGGGGGTTTATAGCCTTATCTGGGGGTTTATAACCCCGAGCTGGGGGGTTTATAGCCCCGAGCTGGGGGGTTTATAGCCTTATCTGGGGGTTTATAGCCCCAAGCCAGGGGGTTTATAACCCCAAGCTGGGGGGTTTATAGCCCCGAGCTGGGGGGTTTATAGCCTTATCCCAGGGTCTTATAGCCCCGATCCGGGGGGTTTTACATGCCGATCCGGGGGGGGGGGTTCGTCGGGAGGCGGGGGCCGGTGCGGGGGGCCGGGGGGCCGCCCCGAGTGACGCCCGTCTCGCCCTGCCGCGCGTGGCCACCGTTGGAGCTCTGCGGCGCGCCACCATCAAGAGGAGCAAGACGGACCTGCTGAACCCTGAGGACGCCGACGAGCAGCTGGCCGACATCTCCTCCGTGGGTACGTGGGGCGCCCGCCCGGCACCCGCTCGGCGCCCACCTGGTCCCCACTGACCCCCTCCGCTCCCCCCCCACCCCCGGCAGGTTCCCCCTTCGCCCGCGCCAGCCTCAAAAGTGCCAAGCTGGAAAACTCCACTTTTTTCCACAAACGGGAGAGGAGAATGCGTTTCTATATCCGCCGAATGGTCAAAACTCAGGCCTTCTACTGGACCGTCCTCAGTCTGGTAGCTCTCAACACCTTGTGTGTTGCTATAGTACACTACGACCAGCCAGATTGGCTATCCGACTTCCTCTGTGAGTACCGCCGGCCGCACCGCGCAACACCCGCACCGCCTGTGCCGCGCCGCCCCGCGGGAGCCCGGCCGGGCGCGGGAACGCCTCGCCAGCCGCCCCCCCCCCACCCCGTCTCTCCCCTTTCCCTCCGCAGACTATGCAGAATTCATTTTCTTGGGACTCTTTATGTCCGAAATGTTTATAAAAATGTACGGGCTGGGGACGCGGCCTTACTTTCACTCGTCCTTCAATTGCTTCGACTGTGCCGTAAGTGCGTCTCCCCCCTCCCCTCCTCATCCCGCCACCCCCCCCCCGGCGTGGTCCCCGGCCCCGACGCCCTCTCCCTTCCGGCAGGTTATCATCGGAAGCATCTTCGAGGTGATCTGGGCTGTGGTGAAGCCGGGAACATCCTTTGGGATCAGCGTGTTACGAGCTCTCAGGTTACTGCGTATTTTCAAAGTCACCAAGTAAGTGCCGGCGAGGCGGCCGCGTGCATGCGTTCGCGTGTGGGCACGTGGGTGTTTGCGTGTGCAATCAGTGTTTGCTTTGGGAGCGTGTGCGTGGAGTGTGTGCCTGTGCAACGCGGGGGGGGGTGCGCTGGGGCGTGCATTAAGTGCAGGTGTGCATGGCGTGTGCGTGCAGGGAGCGCGCACGATGCGTGTGCACGTGCACGGAGGGGGTGCGTGCACACGCGTGCGCAGATCCGGTGAAGCGCAAGTGAGTGCAGAGATCCACGGAGCCCTCGCCGGGCGCCCTTGCACCGAGTCGTAGTGCGCCCGCTGTGCACCGAGGTGCCGTGCACACATGTGCTGGGCCGCCATGCACCAAGCTGCCGTGCACCCGTCTGTCGAGCCGCCGTGCATCCATGCACCGAGCTGCTGTGCCCATGCCGTGCAACCGTGCACTGAGCTGCTGTGCACCCTGCACCAAGCCATCATGCACCATGCACCGAGCTGCTGTGCCTTTGCTGTGCCCCCATGCACCG
The DNA here is from genome assembly GCF_036417845.1 of Apteryx mantelli. Classification (NCBI taxonomy): domain Eukaryota; kingdom Metazoa; phylum Chordata; class Aves; order Apterygiformes; family Apterygidae; genus Apteryx; species Apteryx mantelli. The sequence goes on from NC_090013.1 coordinate 784,721, forward strand.
AGACGCTGTGCACCCATGCACCAAGCTGCTGTGCCCTTGCTGTGCCCCCATGCACCGAGACGCTGTGCACCCATGCACCAAGCCGCTGTGCCCTTGCCGTGCACCCGTGCACTGAGCTGCTGTGCACCCTGCACCAAGCCATCATGCACCCTGCACTGAGCCGCTGTGCCCTTGCTGTGCCCCCATGCACCGAGACGCTGTGCCCCCATGCACCGAGCTGCTGTGCCCTTGCTGTGCCCCCATGCACCGAGATGCCGTGCACCCATGCACCGAGCTGCCGTGTTCACGCCGTGCACCGTGCACCGAGACGCCGTGCACCCATGCACCGAGCTGCCGTGTTCGCGCCGTGCACCATGCACCAAGCTGCCATGTTCACGCCGTGCACCATGCACCGAGCCACCGTGCACCCGTGCGCCGAGCCACGGTGCCCGCACCGTGCGCCCAGCCTCGCTGCGCCCTCCCAGGTACTGGGCTTCCCTGAGGAACCTGGTGGTCTCCCTCCTGAACTCCATGAAGTCCATCATCAGCCTCTTGTTCCTCCTCTTCCTCTTCATCGTCGTCTTTGCCCTTTTGGGGATGCAGCTCTTCGGGGGACAGTGAGTACCCGGGCAGGGCGAGGGCACCCCGAAACCAGCCCAGTCCCCAGCGCCGGTGCCCCGCTTTCCGAAACAGCCCTGCTGGGAGAGGGGACGGGGCACCCCGGGGTGCTGGGTGCTGGGTGCTGGGCTCGGGCGCGCTCTCAGCCCGGCCCCGTTTCCCCCCCCCCAGGTTCAATTTTGACGACGGGACCCCTCCCACCAACTTCGACACCTTCCCAGCAGCAATAATGACGGTCTTTCAGGTAGGGACCCCCCTTCCCCGCCGCCGGGCGGCCGAGGGCACCCCGGAAAGGCTCCCTTGGGTCCCCCCCCCAGGGGCGAGCTGCCAGGCAGACGCAGGGTCACCTGTCCCGGGGCCCCCCCTTGCCCGCACGGCTCCTTCCTTCCTTCCCCCCCCCCAGATCCTGACGGGCGAAGACTGGAACGCGGTGATGTACGACGGCATCAAATCTCAGGGCGGCGTCCAGGGCGGGATGGTCTTCTCCGTCTACTTCATCGTCCTCACCCTCTTCGGCAACTGCATCCTGCCGCAGCGCTGCCAGAGGCTGGGGGGGGGGGCAGGACGCCTGGGCCCCCTCCAGCCTGGTGGAAGCGAGGGGGTGGGGAGCAGGACGCCTGGGCCCCCTCCAGCCTGGTGGGAGCAGGTCAGGGGATGGGGAGCAGGACGCCTGGGCCCCCTCCAGCCTGGTGGGAACGAGGGGATGGGGATGGGGAGCAGGACGCCTGGGCCCCCTCCAGCCTGGTGGGAGCAGGTCAGGGGATGGGGAGCAGGACGCCTGGGCCCCCTCCAGCCTGGTGGGAGCGAGGGGATGGGGAGCAGGACGCCTGGGCCCCCCCCAGCCCGGCCGGGGAGAGGTGGGCTGCCCTCGGACGCGCTTTGCCTTGACGGGGAGCCCAGACACCCTCCTGAACGTCTTCTTGGCCATCGCGGTGGACAACCTGGCCAACGCGCAGGAGCTCACCAAGGTGAGACCTCCTCCCCGGCCACCGCAGGGTGCCGGGGACGTGGGGATGGTCCGGCGGCCCCGCGCCCCCGGGCGACACCCCCACGGCCCCCTCGGGCGTTGCAGGACGAGCAGGAGGAGGAGGAAGCCGCCAACCAGAAGCTGGCGCTGCAGAAGGCCAAGGAGGTGGCCGAAGTGAGCCCGCTCTCGGCGGCCAACATGTCCATCTCCGTGTGAGTGCCGGCGCTCGCGGCGCCGCTCTGCGCCCGGCGCCTCCCGGCCCGGCGCCCACCGTGCCCTTCGGCCTCCTGCACTCGGGGGAACTCTTCCTCTTCCCTCTGGCAGGAAAGAGCAGCAGAAGAACCAGAAGTCCTCCAAGTCGGTGTGGGAGCAGCGGACGAGCGAGCTGCGCAAGCAGAACCTGCTGGCGAGCCGCGAGGCGCTCTACAACGAGCTGGACCCCGAGGAGCGCTGGAAGGTCTCCTATGCCCGCCACCTGCGCCCCGACATGAAGACCCACCTGGACCGCCCGCTGGTGGTGGACCCCCAGGAGAACCGCAACAACAACACCAACAAGACGCGGCCCGGCGAGGCGCCGGCGGAGGCGCGGGGCTCCCAGCCGCGGGCCGACGACGGCTTCCGCAAGCCGCCCCGCTACGCCGAGCCCCGCGGCGCCGAGCTCGACCCCGACGGGCTCTACCGGCAGCTGGAGCGCCGCGAACCCTCCTACCGCGACCAAATCCCGGAGCCCCACCGGCGGCACCGGCCGGCCAAGGAGAGCCGCTCCGGGTCGCCGCGGGCCGAGGGCGAGCGGGAGCACCGGCGGCACCGGGGACACCGGCGGCCGGCCGATGACGGCGGCGGCGGCGGCGGTGAGGAGGGCGTCCGGCCGGAGCGGCGTCCGCGGCACCGCGAGGGCGGCCGGCCCGAGGGCGAGCACGGAGACGGCGAGCGCCGCCGGCGCCACCGGCACGCCGCCCAGTCCACCTACGAGGCCGACGGCCGGCGGGAGGACAAGGAGCGGCGGCACCGGCGGCGGAAGTGAGCCGGAGCGCCGGGGGAGGGACGGGGGCTTTCCCAGCTCTTGCTCTTCCCAGATCCGTGCTGGAGCGGGAAGCCAAGGCGGGATGGAGGAGCGAGCCGGCGCCGGCATCCCCCGGGGCGCCCATCTCCATCCCTGCCCCGCTCTGAGTCCTCTTGTCCCACGTTGCCTCCTAGGGAGAACCAAGGTCCCGGGGGGCCGCCCGGCCCCACCTTGTCCACCACCCGCCCCATCCAGCAGGACCTGGGCCGTCCCGAGCCCCAGGTGGCCGAGGACATCGACAACATGAAGAACAACAAGCTGGTCACCACCGAGCCCCCCGCGCCGGTCACCGCCGGGCTCCGGCCGCCCAGCCCGGCGCCCGTGGGCAACCACACCGAGTGCCCGGCGGGTCAACCCCCGTCCGCCGCCGCCGCCGCCGCCAACCGCCGGGCGCCCAACAACCCCGCGGGCCCCCCCAAGACCCCCGAGAACAGCCTCATCGTCACCAACCCCGGCCCCCACAACAACCCGGCCAAGGCGGCCAAGAAGCCCGAGCACACGGCCGTGGACATCCCGCCGCCCTTCCCGCCGCCCGTCCCCAACACCGTCATCCAAGGTAGGCGTAGACGTGGGTACGGGAGGCCGCCTGGCTCCATCCCCAGGGCGTCGGGGTTTTCCGGGCGGCTCCGACGCCTCCTCTCCCGCAGTGAACAAGAACGCCAACCCCGACCCGCTGCCCAAGAAAGAGGAGGAGAAGAAAGAGGAAGAAGCTGACGATCAAGAGGAAAATGGGCCCAAGCCCATGGTGCCCTACAGCTCCATGTTCATCCTCTCCACCACCAACCCGTGAGTGCCGCCCTGGGGCGGGGAGAGGACGTGGCCACGGCGCCCGGCTCCCCGTGCCCCTCACCGCTGTCCCCCTGCCCCGGCTTTCCCAGCTTTCGCCGCCTGTGCCACTACATCGTCAACCTGCGCTACTTCGAGATGTGCATCCTCATGGTCATCGCCATGAGCAGCATCGCCCTGGCCGCCGAGGACCCCGTGCAGCCCAACGCCCCCCGCAACAACGTGAGCGTCACCCTCGGGCGGCGGCACGGGTGGGAAAAGCCCTTTTCCCTCCAGCTCCATCCCAAAGGGAAGAGGGACCCGTGGCCATCACCAGCCTTAGGGCACCTTGTGGGGTTGAGCCTGGGGGAAGCACCCGGTAGGACCCCGGGGACCAAACCACGGTGCTGCGGGGGAATTGGGGCTCCCCAAAACCAGCATCTGGGACTGTCCCCCATCTCCAAGGGGGGTTCTCCCTTCTCCTACCCCCAAGATCCACCTCGAAAGTACTGCTGTGGGGCTACTTGTCCCCATGGCCACCTTCTCCTACCCCTGAGACCCACCTCTGGGGCTGCTCATCCCCATGGCCACCTTCTCCTGCCCCTGAGACCCACCTATGGGGCTGCTCGTCCCCATGGCCACCTTCTCCTACCCCTGAGACCCACCTCTGGGGCTGCTCGTCCCCATGGCCACCTTCTCCTGCCCCTGAGACCCACCTATGGGGCTGCTCGTCCCCGTGGCCACCTTCTCCTGCCCCTGAGACCCACCTATGGGGCTGCTCGTCCCTGTGGCCACCTTCTCCTGCCCCTGAGACCCACCTCTGGGGCTGCTCATCCCCATGGCCACCTTCTCCTGCCCCTGAGACCCACCTCTGGGGCTGCTCGTCCCCATGGCCACCTTCTCCTGCCCCTGAGACCCACCTCTGGGGCTGCTCGTCCCCATGGCCACCTTCTCCTGCCCCTGAGACCCACCTCTGGGGCTGCTCGTCCCCTTGGCCACCTTCTCCTGCCCCTGAGACCCACCTCTGGGGCTGCTCGTCCCCTTGGCCACCTTCTCCTACCCCTGAGACCCACCTATGGGGCTGCTCGTCCCTGTGGCCACCTTCTCCTGCCCCTGAGACCCACCTATGGGGCTGCTCGTCCCCGTGGCCACCGGGTTGGGCCAGGTGGCCCCACGCCAGTGTCCTCCGCACCCCCGGGACCTTCTTGCCGTCATGCCCAGGTCTTGCGCTACTTTGACTATGTCTTCACGGGCGTCTTCACCTTCGAGATGGTGATCAAGGTGAGCGGGGGGGGGGGGGCCGCGGCAGGCCGCGGAAGGGGGGGGGGGGTCCCACCGCCCCGGCGCCCCGTCACCCCCTCGTCCCCCTCCCAGCAGATGGTGGATTTGGGGCTGGTGCTTCACCAAGGTGCCTATTTCCGAGACCTGTGGAACATCCTGGACTTCATCGTGGTCAGCGGGGCGCTGGTGGCCTTCGCCTTCACGTGAGTGTCACCCCCCCACCCCCCCCCCCCCCCCCCGTGGCCGGGGCCCGGACTCCTGGGCCCTTCCGCGCTCGGGGAGCGGTGGGGGGGTCTCGGGGACGGGGACGGGGCTGGGGGACAGCGGTGTCCCCGTGGGGACGAGGGGGGGACGTGTAGGGCGCAGCTGGGGGGGGGGGTGTCGGGGTGCCGGCGGGCAGGGGATGGGGATGACGGGGAGGGTGCGGGGCTGAGTCCAACCGGGGGAACTGCTGGGGTTTGCCTCTCCCAGCGCTTCCCAGCAGCTCCCGGTTCTTCCCAGTGCCTCCCAGCAACTTGTGGCAACTCCCAGTGCTTCCCAGCAACTCCCATTTCTTCCCAGTGCCTCCCAGTTCTTCCCAGTGCTTCCCAGCGCCTTCCAGTGCCTCCCAGTTCTTCCCAGTGCTTCCCAGCGCCTTCCAGTGCCTCCCAGTTCTTCCTAGTGCTTCCCAGTGCTTCCCAGCACCTCCCAGCAACTCCCATGACTCCCATCACTTTCCAGTTCTTCCCAGTGCTTCCCAGCAACTCCCAGTTCCTCCCAGTGCCTCCCCACACTTCCCAGTGCCTCCTAATGCCTCCCAGTGCCCCCCACCACTTCCCAGTTCCTCTCAGCGTCCCCCCACACTTCCCAGCACCTCCCAGTTCCTCCCAGCACCTCCCAGGATGGCCACTTCCCCCCACCTGCCCTTGGCTCCCTCAGCCCCTCGTGGGACCACGTCTGGGCCGTGGACGCTCACACGTGTGCACACGCACACACACCCACGTGCACACGCACACACCCACGTGTGCACACGCCTGCACACGCGTGCACACCCGCACGCGCACACACGCCCGCACACGTCTCCTGTGCTCCGCTGTTGTCGCGTCTGCTGTTGTCGCTCGACGTCCTTCCTCGCCGCTTGCTGCCGTGTCGTGTCGTCCCGCTGCCGCCTCGGTTTCCCGGGGCCCCCAGCACCGTCGGCGCTGTGGCCCGCAGCCGCCCTCGCCCGGCCGCCGCTGCGCACCCGGCTCGTCCCACCGCGGTGACGGGTGCACAACCTGGCCAAGGGCGCAAAATCCCTTAGGACAGGATGCAAAAATCTCCTGGCAGAGGATGCATGAGCTAGTAAAAGATGCAAAATCCCTTAGTAAAGGATGCAAAATCTCCTGGCAGAGGATGCAAAAATCTCATGTTAAAGGGTGCATAATCTCCTAGTAAAGGATGCATAATCTCCTGGTAGAGGATGCAAAATCTCTTAGTAAAGGAAGCAAAATCTCCTAGTAGAGGATGCAAGATCTCCTAGTAAAGGATGCAAAATCCCTTAGTAAAGGATGCATAATCTCCTGGTAGAGGATGCAAAATCTCTTAGTAAAGGATGCAAAATCTCCTAGTAGAGGATGCAAAATCTCCTGGCAAAGGATGCAAAAATCTCATGTTAAAGGGTGCATAATCTCCTAGTAAAGGATGCATAATCCTTTAGTAAAGGAGGCATAATCTCCTGGCAAAGGATGCAAAATCTCAGTAAAGGATGCAAAATCTCCTAGTAGAGGATGCGTAATCTGTCAGTGAATGATGCAAAATCTCCTGGCAAAGGATGCAAAAATCTCACATTAAAGGGTGCATAATCTCCTAGTAAAGGAGGCATAAATCTCCTGGCAAAGGATGCAAAATCCCTCAGTAAAGGATGAATAATCCTTTAGTAAAGGATGCAAAATCTCCTAGTAGAGGATGCGTAATCTGTCAGTGAAGGATGCATAATCTCCTGGAAAAGGATACAAAATCTCCTAGTAAAGGATGCAAAATCTCCTAGTAGAGGATGCAAAATCTCCTAGCAGAGGATGCAAAATCTCCTAGTAGAGGATGCAAAATCTCCTAGTAGAGGATGCAAAATCTCCTAGCAGAGGATGCAAAATCTCCTAGCAGAGGATGCAAAATCTCCTAGTAGAGGATGCAAAATCTCCTAGTAGAGGACGCGTAATCTGTCAGTGAAGGAAGCATAATCTCCTGGCAAAGGGCGCACAATCCCTAGTAAAGGAGGAGCAAACCCTCGCGGCCGTGGGGATTTGCGCCCTGCCGCCGGCGGGGGCCGGGGGCGCGCGCCGGCGCCGATGTCTCTCACCGTGCCTTGTCTCTCCCCTTCCGCCGCCGCCCGACGCAGGAGCAGCTCACGGTAAAGTCCTTCCGCCTTTCTGTCTCCCGCTTCTCCCGTCTCTGTCCTCCCTTGGTCTCCTTGTGCTCGTGGTCGTGCGTCGCTTGGAGCGGGACGTGCCCCCGGCTCGCACGGAGCCGGCCCTGCCACCCCCCCCATCCCATCCCATCCCCCCCTGATTTTGCCTCGGTCCCCGCAGGGGGTCCCCAAAACGGAGCGTCAGGAGGGGACGCGGCGGGTCCCCTCTGGCCGCCTGGTCCCTGCAGGTTCCCTCCACGCCCGGCGATGAAGGAGGAAGCAGGTCCCGGTGCTCGGCCAGGGAGCAGGACGCTGGGTTACGGCTCTGCCTGGCGTGAGCCGAGTGCGTGGGGTCTCAGCCCTGAGGGGCACCAAGCCCCCAGGGTCCTGGCAGCCGGACACCTGCTGCGGCCTGGAAACACAGACGGCGGGAAGGGGGATTTCATGGACAGCCCCAATGCCTGGGTCCTCCAGGATGCCTGGATCTGGACCAGGCGCGGGGGGGGGGGGGACATCGGGGCACCCCGGGGTGCCGGGTCCTCACGGGCACCCCATCCCCTCCGCAGCGGCAGCAGCAAAGGGAAGGACATCAACACCATCAAGTCCCTCCGCGTCCTCCGCGTCCTCCGGCCCCTGAAGACCATCAAGAGGTTGCCAAAGCTCAAGGTGGGCCACGGCGGGGAGGTCCTCGGGGGCCGGCCGATGGGGAGCTCTGCTCTTCCCACGCATCCTGAGCCGGCGCCGACCCCGTCCCGTCTCCCGTCCCCCCACCAGGCCGTCTTCGACTGTGTCGTGAACTCCCTCAAGAACGTCCTCAACATCCTCATCGTCTACATGCTCTTCATGTTCATCTTCGCCGTGGTGGCCGTCCAGCTCTTCAAGGGCAAGTTCTTCTACTGCACCGACGAGTCCAAGGAGTTCGAGAAGGACTGTAGGTAGGGACTGGCCGCAGCACGGGACTTGGTGCAGGGACACCTCTGACCACCACCGGTGGTGGAAAGATGACCAGGCTCTGCCAGGATCTGTCCCCACCTTGGTCCCATCGTGTTTGCCCACCGCAGGGGGGAATATCTGGTCTACGAGAAGGACAACGAGGTGAAGGCGCAGAAGCGGGAGTGGAAGAAGTACGAGTTTCACTACGACAACGTGCTCTGGGCTCTGCTCACCCTCTTCACTGTGTCCACGGGAGAAGGCTGGCCGCAGTAAGGACGCGGGACCTCCCTGAGCTTCGCGGGGGGGGGGGGCCCCACAGATCGTCTCCCACGCGGAGATGGGGTGCATTGGGGTCTGACCCGGGTTTAAGCCTAGAGGAGCGCTTCCCAGTGGATTGAGCCCTGGTTTGGGCACCAGGACGCCTGGATCCTGCAGGACCAAGAGCCATGTGGGGTTGGACTGTGCTGGGGATGTCCGGGGCATCTCGCACCTCCCCATGGCTTCCCCACCCCGTCTCTGCCCTTGCCCCGCCGCAGGGTCCTCAAGCACTCGGTGGACGCCACCTACGAGAACCAGGGCCCCAGCCCGGGCTACCGCATGGAGATGTCCATCTTCTACGTGGTCTACTTCGTGGTCTTCCCCTTCTTCTTCGTCAACATCTTCGTGGCCTTGATCATCATCACCTTCCAGGAGCAGGGGGACAAGATGATGGAGGAGTACAGCCTGGAGAAGAACGAGGTGCGCCGCGCACCGGCATCCTGCCCCGGCCACCCGCCCCCATCCTGGTGGGACAAGTCCAAGCCACCTGTCCAGCCACCTGGAAGGGGGACACGTCCCATGGCATGGTGACACTTGCTCTGTCCCCTCCGCAGAGGGCCTGCATCGACTTCGCCATCAGCGCGAAGCCCCTGACGCGCCACATGCCCCAGAACCGCCAGAGCTTCCAGTACCGCATGTGGCAGTTCGTGGTGTCCCCCCCCTTCGAGTACACCATCATGGCCATGATCGCCCTCAACACCATCGTCCTCATGATGAAGGTGGGTGGCTGGGGCATCCCGGGCTGAGCCGCGGTGGCGTTTCTGTCCCCAGGGTCTGTCCCTGCTCCCCATCCCATCCCTGTCCTCCAGGACCTGTCCTTGTCCCCAGGACCTGTCCCTGTCCCCTGGGGTTTGTCCCTGTTCCCTAGGACCCATCTCGTCCTGTAGGACATGTCCTGTCCCCTGGACCTGTCCCCATCCTCCTTGATCTGCCCTGTCCCCTAGGACCTGTCCTGTCCCCCCAGATCTGTGCTGTCCCCTAGGACCTGTCCCCGTCCCCCAGCCCACGCCGTCCCCCCAGCCCCATCCCCATCCCCACCTCTTACGCTCTCCTCAGTTCTACGATGCCTCGGACACCTACGAGACCGTGCTGAAGATGTTCAACAACGTCTTCACCTCCCTCTTCTCCCTTGAGTGTCTCCTCAAGATCATGGCCTTTGGCGTGCTGGTAGGTGTCACCGCGCTGCCGGGGACGGGCCACCCTTGCCCAGCACCAGCACCCTCTGGATTGCATGAACCCCCCCACCCCGCAGCTCCAGGCCTGATCCTGCCCTCCTGGGCTGGATCCCTTGAGCACCTCCTGCCCTGAGCCCGGAGCATCCCCGGCCGGGGACCGAGGACCCTTCCCGGGGTGCCGGGTGTCCCCCACGTCCCCTCTGTCCCCTACCCCGTGACATTAGCCCTTTGCACCCCTCCTTTGGCTCTGCATCCTGGGGAGCTGGTGCACGGGTAATCATGGGATCCTGGGAAGCTGGTGCACGGGTAATCATGGGATCCCAGGGAGCCAGTGCACGGGTAATCACGGGATCACAAGGAGCCGGCACAGGGATAACCATGATCGGGGCAACGTGGGCTGAGCAGGGCTGGTGCCGCAGGGCCCCTCCGTTGCCGCCGCTGCCCGTCCGCCCTGGCCGCCGCGGAGCCTCCGCCGCCCCATCCTGCCGTTCCTTCTCCTCCTTTGTTGTTTTTCTTTCCTTCCTTTCTAGAATTATTTCCGCGATGCCTGGAATATCTTTGATTTTGTCACAGTTCTGGGGAGCATCACGGACATCCTAGTGACCGAGTTTGGGGTAGGTGGCAACCGCTGCCCCTGCCGACTCGTGGTCCCGGCGCGGGGGCTCGGACCCGGCGCGGGGGCTCGGATCCGCTCCAGGGCTCGGATCCGCTCCAGGGCTCGGACCCTGGCTCACGTCTCGTCCCCTGCAGAACAACTTCATCAACCTCAGCTTCCTGCGCCTCTTCCGGGCCGCCCGGCTCATCAAGCTGCTCCGCCAGGGCTACACCATCCGCATCCTGCTCTGGACCTTCGTCCAGTCCTTCAAGGTGAGCGGAGCGCGGGCCGGCACCCGGGGAAGGGATTGCTCCGTCCAGCCCTCCCTCCGTGCGCTCCATCCCGGCGCGCGTCGTGCCGGCCGCCGGCGCGGGAATGACTGTCCCCGCTCTCCCGCCAGGCCTTGCCCTACGTGTGCCTGCTCATCGCCATGCTCTTCTTCATCTACGCCATCATCGGGATGCAGGTGAGTCCTCGGCGCCCGCCGGGGATGCTGCTCCCTGTCCGGGGCGGCCTCCGTCTGTCCTTCCCCGCCTGCAACGCCTTGTGTCCCCCCCTCCCCCCCCCGCAGGTGTTCGGCAACATCGGCATCGAGGAGGAGGACGACGAGTCGGCCATCACGCAGCACAACAATTTCCGCACCTTCTTCCAAGCCCTCATGCTCCTTTTCCGGTGAGTCCCGCGGCCAGCGGGTCCCCCCCCAAGGGACGGTCCCGTCGCCTGGGGGGGGGGGGGGGGGCGCGTCCCCCTCCGAGCATCCGCAGGGCACGGGGGGGCCGGCGGGGCTGCCCTGACCGCGCTGCCCGCAGGAGCGCCACGGGGGAGGCCTGGCACGAGATCATGCTGTCGTGCCTCAGCGGGAAGCCCTGCGACGAGAACTCGGGCATCAAGGAGCACGAGTGCGGCAACGAGTTCGCCTACTTCTACTTCGTCTCCTTCATCTTCCTCTGCTCCTTCCTGGTGAGGCTCCGGGGCGGCGGATGGGGACGGGGATGCGCGGGAACCGAGGCGGAGGGGGGGAGCCGCGGGGCCGGCCCCGACGCCGCGTCCTTCCTCCCCCCCCCCCCCAGATGCTGAACCTCTTCGTCGCCGTCATCATGGACAACTTTGAGTACCTGACGCGCGACTCCTCCATCCTGGGGCCCCACCACCTGGACGAGTACGTGCGCGTGTGGGCCGAGTACGACCCCGCCGCCTGGTAAGGACCCGGGGGGGCGCCGCGGGGACCAAGGGGCCCCGGGGTTGGAGGCAGGGGGGGGGAGCCCGGACGCCTGGGCCCTCGCCCCCCAACCGGAGCGCTGGAGTCTTGGCTGCCGGAGGGTCCGTAGCAAACGCCGGCAGCCCCCCGGCGTCACCGCGGTGGGGACGTCCCTGCCGCCCCCCCTGCAGAGCCGCCTGGGGGGGGGGGGTTGTGCCCCCCCCCCGGCCCCGCCGGGGCAGGAGGCGCCCGTTAACCTCTCCTCTCTCCATCGTAGGTGTTTGGCAGCTGGATTTTTTTTCCCCCCCCCCCCTCTCTTGCCCCAGCCCCGATCCCCGGCCCCCAGCACAGCGCAAAGGGCCTTGGCCAGGCCCGGGGGGGGGCCTGGGGGGGGGGTCCCAGCTGTAACCCAAGGAGGGGTCCCTGCTTTGCCCTGGGGGGTCCCTGCCGCGTGCGGGGTGTCCCCTGCGGTGCCCCAGGGCCCAGACTGGGTGTACTGGGCCAGACTGGGCCATACTGGGATTGGGGGAGCTCTGCAGTGGGGCTGGGGGGCGGGGGCCTCCGCCTGCCCCCCGTGCCGCCTGCCCCGTTTCCCAGTTAAACGGGGCCGTTTTGGGGGCAAACACAGCTACCCCCCCCCCCCCCCGCCGTCCTCAGCACAGGGTGTATGTGTGTGTGTGGGGGGGGGTCCTCACCACCCGGACCCCCCCCCCCAACCTCACCCTGTGCCCTGCAAACAGAGCCGGGGCGCCCGGACGCCTGGGTCCCGCAGGGCTCGCTGCCCCCCCATCCCCCCCCCCGGTGCCTCCGTGTCCCCCCCGTCCCCCCCCCCCGCCGCCGCCCCGCTCGCTCGGCGCGTCCGCGGTCGTCTGCGTGGTTTCTCGCGCCCGGTGGCGCCCGCACTAACCCCCCTGTATTCTTCTTGCAGTGGCCGAATTCATTATAAGGATATGTACAGTTTATTACGCGTAATATCTCCCCCCTTGGGCTTAGGCAAGAAATGCCCTCATAGGGTTGCTTGCAAGGTTTGACTTACACTAAAAACCTGCTGAGCATCAACGGAATGAATGTTGCTTATGGTTTCTTGGATATATATATGATACCTACCTATCTATATATATATATGGACACATACACGTCCCGCACCCCCCCCCCCCCAGGGCCGGCCCCGAGCCCCCGATGCGCCCCTCTGCACCGCGCCGCGGGCCGAGCCGCATGGAGCCCCCCCCGTCCCGTCCCGTCCCGTCCCGTCCGCCCCCCCCTCCCCGTCCCTGCCCATCTCTGCTTGCTGCCAGCCCCGCCGGCGCCGGGGCGAGCGGGGCCCGAGCCCCCCACCCGCCTGCCTCCCTCCCGCCGCCGCGGGGCTGCATGCACATCGGCCATCGCCTGCCTCCCCTTCCCCTCCGCCCTCCTCCTCCTCCTCCTCCTCCTCCTCCTCCTCCGGGGCGCCGCGGCCCTGCCCGCAGCGGGGTGGGGGGGGCCGCGGGGGTCTCGCCCCCCCCTCCCTCCTCGGCCGCCGGACGGGTTTAAACCTCTTTTTTATCCTTCTCCGCGTCTCTCTCTCTCTCTCTCTCTCTCTTTCTCCTCTTTTTTTTTTGTTTTTTTTTTTGTCCTTTTCCTTTCCGATGTTCTCTTCCTTCTTGTTCTCTCCGCTCCCAGGGGCCGGCTGACTTTCATGGATATGTATGAAATGCTGAGACATATGTCCCCGCCCCTGGGTTTAGGGAAGAAATGCCCGCCCCGTGTTGCTTATAAGGTAGAATAAATCTTCAAACCAGAGCGCACCCCCCGCCCCACCTTCAAAAGTCACGCCGAGGTTTTTAACGCAGCTCCTTTGGAGCCGAGCCTCTCGTCCGGCAGCGCTCACTCAGCCGAGCGGATGGTTTTTTCGGCCTCTTTTTCCTCCTGCCTCGACTCCGGCGCGGCCGCCGGCCCCGCGAGGCTTACGTGTGTCAGTCAGGACGGGGTGGGTAAGAACCGCTGCCCGAGGAGCATGTCCCTGCGCCCGGCGGCCCCTGCCCTCGGCGGTGGCCGTCCCGTCCCCCCCCCCTTGCCTGGAGGAGCCGGCGTCCCCCTGCTCCGGGGCTTCGTCCCCTGTCCGGCTCCCGCGGGAACTTGGGCCCTGCCGGTTCCCGCGGGGCGCGGGAACTTCGGCCCTGCCAATTCCCACGGGGCGCGGGAACCTCGGCCTCGCCGGTTCCCGCGGGAAACCGCCCTGGGCTCGCCGCCACCCACGCGGAGGAGCCCCTTCCGGGGGGACCCGCCGCTCCCGGGGGGGGGCTCGTCCCCCCCCTCCCCCTTTTCCCGGCCCCGCTGTCCCCGTCCCCCGTCGACGCAGCCTCTCCGCCTCCTCTCACTTTCCGTCTCTCCATCTCACCTCCGCCCGCCTCCTCCTCTCCCGGCAGTGAGCCCCCCCCCTCCCCGCTGCCTGCTGCGCTCGCCCCCCCCCCCCCCGGCTGCTGCACGGCCGCCTTGCCCACCCGCAGCCCCTGCACCCGGGGCCACGGCGGCAGCGGGGGGGGGGGTCGGAGCCACGGTGCGGGGACGCTGTGTGTCCCCCCCCTCCCCCCGCCGTCCCCGGGGAGACCCGGGCAGCGGGGCGCAGCGGGGGGAGGGCGGGGGGGGGGACCCGGCAGCGGGGCGCTCAGCCAGCCCCCCTGCCCACCTCTGGGTCTCGGCCCGGCTCCGTGCCTCAGTTTCCCCCCATCGGCGTTGCTCGCTCCCTGCCCGCTCGCCCGGCTCCGTCGACCCCCCCCCCCCGTGGCCCCGCACCCCGAAATATTCACCCCCCCATCCCAGGGCTGCATGGGAGGGCCCCCATCCCCGCAGGCGGCCCCCCCCCCAGGGGCCTCCCGCCACCCGCTTGGCGCCGGGAGCTGGGGAGGGCGCCGCGGGGCTGAGGCCTGGCAAACTCATTGCTTCTCCTCCCTCCCGCCTCTCCCCATCAGCCCAGGCACGTCTCCGTGGCCTCCCCGCCTTGCTCGAGGATGCCGGTTTGCACACGGAGGAGCCCTGCTCCGTCCCCCCCCCCCCCCCCCAACCGTCCCCGGAGCAGAGCCGTGACCGAGTCCGGCCACCTCCCCACTTGCATGCGCCCGCCCGCCCGCTGCATGCGCTGCCCGGACGCCAGGGTCACCGCTTGGCACCGCTTGGCCGTGCCGTGTCCCCGCAGCCGTCCCGGCCGGGGCGTCTCGCGGGGCGTCCCGGGGCCCGAGGCCTGGGGAGAACGCGGCGGGGCGGAGGGCGAGGGCGAGGGCAAGGGCGAGGGCGAGGATGGGAGCGGGAGCGGGGCGGCCGTGCCTCGGTTTCCCCGGGCGGGTGCCCGCGTTCTCGCCAGCGCCCCCCCCCCCCCCCCCGCCCCGGGGCGCCGCGCGGCCGGTGGGACTGGGGGGCCGCGCCGTGACCCGCCGCCGTCTCTGCTCGGCTCCTCCAGCGGCTGCTCCGCATGGACCTGCCGGTGGCCGACGACAACACGGTGCACTTCAACTCCACGCTCATGGCCCTGATCCGCACCGCCCTCGACATCAAGATCGCCAAAGGCAAGGGGGGGCCCAGGGACACGGCGGGGGACAGCGCCGGCACCCTGGGGGGACGCGGACCAGGAGCCTGGGAATTGGGGACCTTCGGGGGACAGGAGCAGTGTCCCTGAGGGGTTGGGGACCAGGAACCTGGTGGGATGGGGATGAGAGACCCTGGAGGGATGGGGACAGGGTTCCTGTGGGAATGGGGACCAGGAACCTGGGAATAGGGGACCTTCGGGGGACAGGAGCAGTGTCCCTGAGGGGTTGGGGACCAGGAACCTGGAGGGATGGGGACGAGAGACCCTGGAGGGATGGGGACAGGGTTCCTGCGGGAATGGGGACCAGGAGCCTGGGGAATTGGGGACCTTCGGGGGAAAGGAGCAGTGTCCCTGAGAGGTTGGGGACCAGGAACCTGGAGGGATGGGGACGAGAGACCCTGGAGGAATGGGGACAGGGTTCCTGGGGGGATGGGGGAAAGGGGGACAGGGTGAGATCAGGGGGACAGGGAGGATGGGGGGGGACAGGGGGTCCTGGGGGTGGCAGGAGACTTGGGGGTTGGTTTAGAGCTGGGGCATCTGGCAGGGCAGGAGTGTCCCTGGGGGGGATAGGGAGGTTCCCGTGGAGGGGACCAGGGTGGTGGTGGGGGGTGCCATGGGGGGGGACAGAGGACGAGGAGGTCCCCAAGGGGGTGAGGGGTGCCCAGGGTGGGGGGGGACCCTGCTCTCAGCCCTCTCTCCGCAGGGGGAGCCGACAAGCAGCAGATGGACGCGGAGCTCCGCAAGGAGATGATCGCCATCTGGCCCAACCTCTCCCCGAAAAACCTGGACCTGCTCGTCACCCCCCACAAGTGTAAGGCACCGCCCCAGGCCCTGTCCCTGTCCCCCTCCCGTCCCGTCCCCCCCCTCACCCCTCTCTGCGCCCCACAGCCACTGACCTGACGGTGGGGAAGATCTACGCTGCGATGATGATCATGGAGTACTACCGGCAGAGCAAGGCCAAGAAGCTGCAGGCCATGAGGGAAGAACAGGTTGGTCCTGACACTTGGCCGTGCCCAGCCCGGAGCACCCCATCGCCTCCCCGTGCATCTCCAGCATCCCCATCCCAGCTCCATCACCTCCCCGTGCATCTCCAGCATCCCCATCCAGCTCCATCACCTCTCCATGCATCACCAGCATCCCCATCCCAGCTCCATCACCTCCCCGTGCATCTCCAGCATCCCCATCCCAGCTCCATCACCTCTCCATGCATCACCTATCACCAGCATCCCCATCCCAGCTCCATCACCTCCCCGTGCATCTCCTGCATCCCCATCCCAGCTCCATCACCTCCCCGTGCATCTCCTGCGTCCCCATCCCAGCTCCATCACCTCCCCGTGCATCTCCTGCGTCCCCATCCAGCTCCATCACCTCCCCATGCATCTCCTGCATCCTCATCCCAGCTCCATCACCTCCCCGTGCATCTCCTGCGTCCCCATCCCAGCTCCATCACCTCCCCATGCATCTCCAGCATCCCCATCCCAGCTCCATCACCTCCCCATGCATCTCCAGCATCCCCATCCCAGCTCCATCACCTCTCCATGCATCACCAGCATCCCCATCCCAGCTCCATCACCTCCCCGTGCATCTCCTGCGTCCCCATCCCAGCTCCATCACCTCCCCATGCATCTCCAGCATCCCCATCCCAGCTCCATCACCTCTCCATGCATCACCAGCATCCCCATCCCAGCTCCATCACCTCCCCGTGCATCTCCTGCGTCCCCATCCCAGCTCCATCACCTCCCCATGCATCTCCAGCATCCCCATCCCAGCTCCATCACCTCCCCGTGCATCACCAGCATCCCCATCCCAGCTCCATCACTTCCATGTGCCATGTCCGTGTCCCCACCATGCCCCCAACTGCTCTCGTGTCCCCACAGAACCGGACACCACTGATGTTCCAGCGCATGGAGCCACCGTCCCCGACGCAGGAGGGGGCCCCGGGCCGGACACGGTGGCCACGGCCGAGCCAGGCGGGGGGCTGTAAGTGCTGCCGGCTCCATCCTGCCCTTCCCCATCCCCAGTGCAGGGGCCCAGAGGGATGGTGCTGAGCCGCCCTGTGCCCCGCAGGGCTGCGCACGACGGGGGCCTCAAGGAAAGTCAGTCGTGGGTCACCAGCGCGCCCAGGAGATGTTCCAGAAAACGGGGACCTGGAGTCCCGAGCGGGGGCACCCCGAGGACATCCCCAACAGCCGCCCCAACTCCCAGGTGAGGGCGGCGCTGGCTCCTAGCCCTGGGCTCCCCTGAGCCTCGACCAGCCCCGTGTCCAGCTGTCCCCATGTCCCCTGAGCCCCATCTCCCATGTGTCTGTGTCCCTGAGGGTCCCCGGGTCCCCATGTCCCCAACCATCTCCTAAACCTCATCCTTCTGCATCCATCCATCCCCCATGTCCCCAGATGTTCCCTAAACCTCATCCCTCGGTGTCCATCCATCCCCCATGTCCCTGTGTCCCCATGTCCCCAGTCACCCCCTAAACCTCATCCCTCAGTGTCCATCCATCCCCAGCAGTCCCCATGTCCCAGATGTTCCCTAAACCTCATCCCTCTGTGTCCATCCATCCCCAGAAGTTCCCATGTCCCCAACCACCCCCTAAACCTCATCCCTCTGTGTCCATCCATCCCCCTTGTCCCCATGGGTGTCCCCAGTCACCCCCTAAACCTCATCCCTCGGTGTCCACCCGTCCCCGTGTCCCTGGGGATCGCCGTGTCCCCATGGGAGCGCCTGGGGGGAGGGGGGCAGCAGGGTGGTCTCGGCGCGCCCAGCCCTGGCCGTGCCTCAGTTTCCCCCCCGCTCACGGCCCTGCCCCTCGGCGCCCCGCAGTCCGTGGAGATGCGTGAGATGGCGAAGGACGGCTACTCCGACAGCGACTACCTGCCCATGGAGGGCCACGGCCGGGCCGCCTCCATGCCGCGGCTCCCCGCCGAAAACCAGGTGAGGGGGGCCCCTTCCGGGGTCCCGCCGGCACAGGGGGGGCTGATGTCCCCCATCCCCGTGCCCTGAGGGGGGGGGGAAGGAGGGGGGGGACACCGGGCTCGTCACCGAGATGCCGTGGCGTCCCGCTCGTTTGCAACCCTCCTCTCCCGTCGCGCCGGTCCCGGATCCGCCGCGGGGTGGGACACGGCTCCCCGGGGCAGGAAGGACACCAGGGTCCGTCCTCACGTGCCGGAGGGACCCTGCTGCCGCCTCCCGGGGCCGGGAGCGACGTCCCGACCCGCTGCGGCCGCCGGCCGGGGGCTTCGCGGGGCGGCACGAGCATGGGGGCCGGGGCGCGAGGGCTGCATGCGCCTTCCGCGTCCCCGCGGGTCGGATCTGCGCCCGCAGGAAAGCCGGGACGGCCACCGGAGAGGCCCGCTGGAGGAGGGGACCGTGGCCACCCCTTGTCCCCAGCGACAGGGTTTCGTGTCCCCTTTGGGGGGGGGGGGTCTTTCCCCATCTGCATGCCTGGGGACAGGGATGGGGACAGGGATGGGGACAGGGATGCTCTGGCTGCTCTGCTCGTTGCTGCTGCTCGCCTGGCCCACGCTTGGCTCCGTGCTGGGGGTGACGCCGATGCTGGGAGCGCCGAGGACGCGCTGCTCTCCGCTCCACCCCGGCCCCGCTGCCCACCCGGCCCCTCCCCAGTGTCGGCTCCTCTCCCGGCCCCGCTGGCTCCGTATTTACTCTCGTCTCTCTCTCTCTCCCTGCTCTGTGGGCACCGCCTCGGCTGGCTCTAACAGAGGAGGAAGGTCCGACCCCGAGGAAATAATCTCAGTGTAGGTACCGCCGGGGCCCCGACGCTCTCAGCCCCGCCAGAGCCCGCCCGGAGCCCCCGGCACCAGCACCCGCATCGCCACCTCCCTCCGGCTGGCCATCAGGCTCGTCCTCCATCTCCTCATCCCTCCAGCCAGCCGCTATCCCGCCTTCCCACCAGCTCTTCCATTCATCCATCCTCTTCTCCAGCCAGCCACTTCTCCATCCATCCACTTCTCCATCCATCCACTTCTCCATCCATCTATCCATCCACTTCTCCATCCACTTCATCCATCCACTTCTCCATCCATCCATTTCTCCATGCGTCCATCCACTTCTCCATCCATCTGCCCAGCCACATCTCCATCTATCCATGCACTTCTCCATCCATTCAGTCATCTCTCTCTCTCTCTCTCTCTGTCCCACTGCCACTTGTTCCACCTGTCTCCACCATCCTCTGTTCTATCCCTTCATTGCACCATTCCTCCAACCATCTCAATCTTTCCATTCTGCCCTCCATCTCTCTGTCCCTCCACCCATCCTTTATTCCTTCCTCCATCGTTCTAGCTCACTCTCCATCCATCCTCCATTCGTCTGTCCTGTCCCTCTCTCCCATCCCCCCTCCCTCCCCAATCTCTCTCGCTCTGTCCTGCCTATCCAGAAGCAGCAGCTCATCAGCCGTCTTGACTCTACAGTCTGTCTGTCTGTCCGTCCCCAGCTGTTCTCCTGTCCCCATCCCTCCCTCCTTAGCCCCACTGGCATGTCCCTGCGTGCCCAGGACCTGTTGCTCTGGCTGCATCCTCGTGTCCCTGCCATGTCCCTCTCTCTTCCCCCTCCTCTGTGTGCCAACCCCGGGCCACCTCGTGGCTGCTCCGGCCACCTGGACCCTCTTCTCGACGTTGTCCCGTGTCCCAGCACCAGTGTGACCAGCAAGGACCAGCATCCTTATCCTGTGTCCCCCCCAACCCTGTCCCCGTCCTCCCCCATCTCTCCCCGCCGGTAGCCGGAGCCACGCAGAGACCGGGGCCTCGGCAGGAGCCGGCAGCGCAGCTCGAGGGCGAGAGCAGCAAGGGGGGCTCAGCGCTGTCCCGGGGGGCTGAGCGGGGCCCGGGCTCGGGGGAGCCAAGCGGCCACATGGAGCGGATCTGTCCCCAGCGGCCGGGCAGGGGACGCCGTGTCCCCTCCCAGTCCAACGCGTGCCACAGGGCTGCCCGGTGCAGAGCGCAGCAGGTCACCAGCGGTGGCACGGCCCCGGCTGGAGGGCACGTTGGGACAGAGCGGGTGGCCGGGCAGGGACAGCTCTGGCACCCGCTGGCTGGAGGGGGAACAGCTCCGGCAGGACATGTCGGGACACCGGTCGGTGGCTCCTGGAGCGGGTCCCGCATCCGCGGAAGAGGAGCTCTAGGTCTGGGGTGGGAGGGAGGGAGAGATGCGGCTCCGTCCATGGGGGCCACGGGACGACGGCACGATGGGATGAGGGAGGGAGGCGTGGGTGGATGGATGGACAAGCGGATGGATGGATGGATGGATGAACAGGCAGACAGATGGACAGATGGATGGACGGACGGACAGACAGGCAGATGGATGGGTGATGGACAAGGGCAGGGATGGTTGGATGAATAAAAGGCTGAACAGACAGGTGGATGGATGGATGAAGGGTTGAGTGGGTGGATGGATGAAGAGTTAAGTGGGCAGATGGATGGATGAAGGGTTCAGTGGATGGATGGATGAAGGGTGGAGCAGGTGTTTGGATGGATGGAGAGATGCAAATAGGCCGATGTATGTAGGTAACTCTGTTCCCTCAAGCCCCCCCCCCTTCCCACCAGGAGACGGTCCGCCCCCCCGCCGGCACCCCAGGGCTCCCGTCTACCGGCGTTGGTCTGCTCTCTCCCCCGCAGACCATCTCGGACACCAGCCCCATGATGAAGCGCTCGGCCTCCATGCTGGGCCACTCGCGCTCCAAGGGCATCCGCCTGGACGACTACTCGCTGGAGCGGGTGATCCCCGAGGACGGCCAGCGGCACCACCAGCGCCGGCGGGAGAGGAGCCACCGGACCTCCGAGCGCTCCCTGAGCCGCTACACCGACGTGGACACAGGTGGCCACCCCGGGTCCCCCACCAGGTCCCCACGTCCTCCCGCATTGGGCGTCCTATGGGCCACCCCCCCCATCTCCTCCTGCCCCAGGTGTCCCCAAGGCCACCCATCTCCTCCACTGGGTCCCAGTTTCCTGCTTTGGGTGTCTGAAGGGCCACCCCGACCCTTTGCTGGGTCCCCATCTCCTCCTGACCCACGTGTCCCATGGGTCACACTGTCTACTCCCACCCTGAGTGTCCCCTGGGCCTCACCATCTCCTCCACCACGGCCCCATGTCCTCCTGAGTCCCAGGGGTCACACCATCTCCTCCACCGTGTCCCCATCTCCTCCTGAGTCCCTTCAGTCTCATCATCTCCTCCACCATGTCCCCATCTCCTCCTGAGTCCCATGGGTCACACCATCTCCTCCACCATGTCCCCATCTCCTCCTGAGTCCCATGGGTCACACCATCTCCTCCACCATGTCCCCATCTCCTCCTGAGTCCCATGGGTCACACCATCTCCTCCACCATGTCCCCATCTCCTCCTGAGTCCCATGGGTCACACCATCTCCTCCACCATGTCCCCATCTCCTCCTGAGTCCCATGGGTCACACCATCTCCTCCACCATGTCCCCATCTCCTCCTGAGTCCCATGGGTCACACTATCTCCTCCACTGTGTCCCCATCTCCTCCTGAGTCCCAGGGGCCACACCATCTCCTCCACCATGTCCCCATGTCCTCCTGAGTCCCATGGGTCACACTATCTCCTCCACCGTGTCCCCATCTCCTCCTGAGTCCCATGGGCCACACCATCTCCTCCACCGTGTCCCCATGTCCTTCTGAGTCCCATGGGTCACACCATCTCCTCCACCGTGTCCCCATCTCCTCCTGAGTCCCATGGGCCACACCATCTCCTCCTGAGTCCCTTGAGTCTCACCATCTCCTCCACCATGTCCCCATCTCCTCCTGAATCCCATGGGTCACACCATCTCCTCCACCATGTCCCCATCTCCTCCTGAGTCCCATGGGTCACATCATCTCCTCCACTGCGTCCCCATCTCCTCCTGAGTCCTATGGGCCACACCATCTCCTTCACCATGTCCCCATCTCCTCCTGAGTCCCATGGGTCACACCATCTCCTTCACCATGTCCCCATCTCCTCCTGAGTCCCATGGGCCACACCATCTCCTCCACCATGTCCCCATCTTCTCCTGAGTCCCTTCAGTCTCATCATCTCTTCCACCACATCCCCATCTCCTCCTGAGTCCCATGGGTCACACCATCTCCTCCACCGTGTCCCCATCTCCTCCTGAGTCCCATGGGTCACACCATCTCCTCCACCATGGCCCCATCTCCTCCTGAGTCCCATGGGTCACACCATCTCCTCCACTGCGTCCCCATCTCCTCCTGAGTCCCATGGGCCACACCATCTCCACCACGGCCCCATGTCCCCATCTCCTCCTGAGTCCCATGGGTCACACCATCTCCTTCACCATGTTCCCATCTCCTCCTGAGTCCCAGGGGTCACACCATCTCCTCCACCACGGCCCCATGTCCTTCTGAGCCCCGGGGTCACACTATCTCCTCCACTGTGCCCCCATCTCCTCCTGAGTCCCATGGATCACACGATCTCCTCCACCATGTCCCCATCTCCTCCTGAGTCCCATGGGCCACACCATCTCCTCCACCATGTCCCCATCTCCTCCTGAGTCCCATGAGTCTCACCATCTCCTCCACCGTGCCCCCGTTTCCTCCTGAGTCCCGGTGAGTCTCACCATCTCCTCCACCGTGCCCCCGTCTCCTCCCACCCCAGGCGTCCCCTGGGCCGCACACCATCCTCCATCACCCCCCCGTCCCCCCGCAGGCCTGGGCACGGACCTCAGCGTCACCACGCAGTCGGGCGACCTGCCTCCCAAGGACCACGACCAGGAGCGAGGCCGTGCCAAGGACCGCAAGCACCGCCACCACCACCACCACCACCACCACCACCACGGCGCCGCGGACAAGGAGCGCTACCCGCCGGAGCGGCACGACTACGGGCGGCCCCGCTCCCGAGACCGCCGCTGGTCCCGCTCGCCCAGCGAGGGCCGCGAGCACGGTGGCCCATCGGCAGGTGGGTCCCACCTTCCGCTCGCCGCTCCGCCTCTAGGGATGCGCCGGGGACATTGGGGGGGGGGGGGCCAGCCCGGCCAGGACCCCCCGGACCCACAGGACACCCCCCATGTCCCGGGGACGGCATGATGACACCGGGACCCCCCCCCAGCCCCACCACCACCACCTTCGCTAGCGCAGGGACAACCTGCCCCATCCCTGCCCTCCGCCGAGCCCCCCGGCAATGGGGGGGGGGGACAAGGGCTGCCTCCCTCGGCCAGGTCCCCAGCGGCCTCTGGCTGGGGGCTGAACCAAAGACCCCCCCCCCGCCAAGGCCACAGCCCCGTGTGCCCATGCAGAGCCTGGGACAGCCCCCGTCCCATCCTGTCCCCCCCCCCCAGGGACACTGTGGCCAAACTGGAGCAGGCACTGGAGAGACCCCCCCCCACCATGACCACCACTAAAAAAAGGGGGCAGAGACCCCCCCGGGGGGGGGGTGCGGGCAACATTTGCACCCCCACAGCAACCAGGGCTGCTTGGATGAGGTGAGGGGACCTGGGGAGATGCGAGGTGTCCCCCCCCCCCCCAAAAACGCTCTCAAGCCCACCCCAGTTCATACTGGTGGCAGATAGCCCCCCCCCCCCCCAACCCAGTTACACCAGCAAGGTGGTCCAGGATGCACCCGGGGGGGGGGGGTCCAGGAGCAAAGCTGTTGGGGGGGGGGAACTGCCCGCAGCGATGCTTTGAACCCTCCGGATGCCCCCCCCCCCCCCCCCGCGCTCTCGCTGCCCCCCCCCCCGTCTCCGCTCTCGGCCCCGCTGCCCCGCACAGAGCCATCTCGCTTGGCCCCCCCCGCCGCCGCCGCCGCCTCCGTGCCCCCCCCCCGCCCCCCCCGCCGCCCCCCGCGCGCTGCTTGGCGGGGACCTGCCTTGATTCACCTCTCTGTTTCCGCACCCGCTGTGCTTGGCTGCGCTGTCACGGCGGCGAGGGGTGGCCCAGGTAAGCGGCTCGGGGCGCCGCGGCCTCCCCGCGCTCTCTGCTCTCGCCCCCTCTGCCACCGCCGGAAAGTTTGGAACGAAGCTGCCCCCACCCCCCCCCTCCCGCCCCCTGCCCCCCCCCGGCCCCCCCCCCGGCACGGTCCTGCGCACCCCCACGGCAATGGGCGCCCTGGGGCTGCACCCGCGCGGAAGGACACGGACACGGGCGGCCGCCGGCACGGCCCTGCGGACGGCACAGCTGCCAGCATGTGGCCCCCGGGGGTCCATGGGGGGGGGGGGGACAGCAAGCAGGGACCCCCCCCCCGGGACTGCATCCTGCCCCATGGTCCTGGGATGGGATGTGCCACGGCCGAGCTGCCCCGGGGTCACCGGGAGATGAGCCCTGGCGTCCCCCCGGCCTCCGTCTGCCCTGCCCCCCCCCCCCGGCCCAGGGGCCACAGGCTGGTTTGGGGGGAAGATTGGGGCCAGTGAGCTCCAGCTGCAGCAAGCCCAGGGCCGGGGGGGGTGGGGGGGTGGGTAAGCGAGCAGCCAAAACTCAGCTGGGAGCACCCCGACAGCCCTTCGTTGGGGTGCATGGCCCTGCTGGGGCACACAGCCCCCATGGCACCGGGGGAGGGGGGGGCATGAGCCCCACACACACCCCCATAGGTATTGGGGTGCAGTCTCGGACCGGGATGCACGGCCCTGCCGTCTGCAATGGCGCTGGGACACACAGCCCTGCACCCCGTCTCCTATAGGCGCTGAGCGCACAGTCCCCTGCCCACCCCCCCCCCCAATAGGCCCTGGGGTGCACGGTCCCTCCTGCAGCTCCAGGTTGGGGTCCCCGGTCCCCTGCACGCCCCTCTGATAGACACTGGGGTGCACAGTTCCCCCTGCAGCCCTGAATTGGGGTGCATGGTCCCCTGCACTCTGTCTCCTATAGGTACTGGGTGCGTGGTTCCCGCAGCCCTGGATCAGGGTGCACGGTCCCTGCAGACCCGGATTGGGGTGCACAGTTCCCCCTGCAGCCCTGGATCGGGGTGCACGGTCCCCTGCATCCCCCCCTCCTGCGGGCATTGGGGTGCATGCCCCCCCCTGCAGCCCTGGATTGGGGTGCATGGTCCCCTGCATCCCCCCCTCCTGTAGGCACTGGGGTGCACGACCCCCCTGCAGCTCCAGATCGGGGTGCACGGTCCCCTGCACCCCATCTCCTATAGGCATTGGGGTGCATGGTCCCCCCTGCAGCCCTGAATTGGGGTGCATGGTCCCCTGCACCCTGTCTCCTATAGGTACTGGGGTGCACGGCCCCCCTGCAGCTCAGATCGGGGTGCACGGTCCCCTGCAGCCCCCCCAATAGGCACTGGGGTGCATGGCCCCCCTGCAGCCCAAATTGGGGTGCACGGTCCCCTGCATCCCCCCCTCCTGCAGGCACTGGGGCACACGGCCCCCCCCGCAGCCCGAACTGGGGTGAACAGTCCCCTGCACCCCATCTCCTATAGGCACTGGGGTGCTCGACCCCCCCCCCCCCCCCCGCCGCCCCGGGCCTGCTCTCTTCCAAACTTGTCCAGGCCCCACGCCCTCCCCTCGTCTCTCCTGGCTGAACCCCGGCCCCCCCCCCGACCCCCCCCCCCGCTCCCCTCGCTCTTCCCCTCCCCCTCCCCTCCCGGAGCTTCGGGGCTTTTTTGGTTTGGCTTTTTTTGGTTTTGCCTTGCAAGTGGCTTTGGGGATCCCCGTCCGCCCCCCCCCCGTCCCCTCCATCCCCCCCCCGCCTGCCATGCCGCCATCCCTCCCGCCTGCCTCGCAGCCATCTCCAGCCGCCCCTCTCCCCTTCCTCCTCCTCCTCCTCCTCCTCCTCCTCCTCGCCGCCCCCCGGGCCGCGTCTCACCTCTCTTCTCACTTTTCTTCCCTCTTGCTTTTCGTCCGTTTTTGTTTGTTTTTCTCCCCCCCCCCCCAACGCTGTTTGTCTGCCTGTGGCTTTTCTCTGGGTGTCCCCCCCCCCGCCCACCCCCCCGTGTCTGCTTGTCCCCCGTGGCCGTGATTCCCTTGTGTCCGTGCTGCCCCCTTGTTCACGATCCCCCCCAAATCCCCCCGTGGCCGTGACCCCCCCCGTGGCCGTGACCCCGTGTCTGTGCCCCTGCACCCCATGTGTCTGTGCCTGTGCATGGCCGTGCCCCCCCCCTTGTGTTTTTGCCCTCCCCACATTCATTCCCACGGATACCCCTGGTGTCCCCCCCCCGTGCCCATGTCCCCCCATGTCCCCCCTGTGCCCTCACCCTCCTTCCCCATGTCCCAACCCCTGTGTCCATGTTGTCCCTGACCCCCCCATGTCCACGTCGCCCCCATGTCTGTGCCTCCTGTCCCCCCCGAACCTCCTCGTGTCCCCTGTGTCCCTGTCCCCCCAACCCCCCCCGTTCCCCATGTCCGTGCCCCCCGTGTCCTGGTTCTCGTGTCCATGTTCCTGCCCCCGATCCCCATCCGTGTCCCCCCGTGTCCATGTCCATCCCTGTGTCTGATTTCTGTGCCTGTACCCCTGCCTCCACATCCGTGTCCCCCCGTGTCCCCCCATGTCCGTGTCCCCTGTGTCCGTGTCCATCCCTGTGTCCGCACCCCCATGTCCTTGTACATGTCCCCCCATGACTGTACCCCCGCTCCCGTCTCCGTGCCCCCTCGTGTCCGTGTCCCCTCCCTGTGTCCGTGCCCCTGTCCCCATGTCTGTGTCCCCTCGTGTCCATGTCCATCCCTGTTTGCACCCCCTCATCCTTGTCCATGTCCTCCCGTGCTTGCACCCCCCCTGCCTCCGTGTCCGTGTTCCCCCCACGTCCATGTCCCCCCGTGTCCGTGTCCCCCGTGCCCGTGTCCGTCCCCCCATGTCCATGTCCCCCCGTGTCCGTGTCCCCCCGCCCCGTGTCCCCCCGTGTCCGTGTCCCCCCTGTTCGTGTCGCCCGTGTCCGTGTCCCCCCGTGCCCGTGCCCATGTCCATGTTCCCCCGCGTCCGTGTCCCCCCGCCCCGTGTCCGTGCCCCCGTGCCCCCCCGCCCTGTGCCCCCCATGTCCATGTCCCCCCGTGTCCATGTCCCCCATGCCTGTGTCACCCCCATGTCACCCCCGCCCCGTGTCCCCCGTGTCCCCGTGCCCGTGTCCCCCATGTCCATGTCCCCCCCTGTGTCCGTGTCCCCCGTGTCCCCCCATGTCCGTGTCCCCCATGTCCATGTTCCCCCGTGTCCGTGCCCCCGTGCCCGTGCCCCCCGCGCCCCCCCCCCCCCCGGCGCGCCTCGCTGTGATTCCCGGTGTCTCCGTGTTCGTGTAGGGCAGTAGTTCGGTGAGCGGCAGCCCGGTGCTCTCCACCTCGGGGACCAGCACGCCCCGCCGCGGCCGCCGCCAGCTCCCGCCGACCCCCGCCACGCCGCGGCCCCACGTCTCCTACTCGCCCGCCGTCCGCCGCGCCCCCCCCGCCGCCGCCGCCGCCGCCGCCGCCGCCGCCGCGCCGCCGCCGCCGCGGGGTCCCCGCCGCCCGCCGCCGCCCCCCGACGCCGCGCCGGCCTCGCCCCGCTCCTACCGCCGCTGGCCCGAGCCGCCGCCGCCGCCGCCGCCGCCACCGCCGCCGCCGCCGCCGCCGCGCGGCGCCTATTACCGCGACGAGGAGGCGTTTTACGAGGGCCGCTCGCCCAGGACTTCCCGGTGCGGCGGCGGCGGCGGTGGCGGTGGCGGCGGCGGCGGGGCCTCGTCGCCCTCCCGGCACGGCCGGCGCTTGCCCAACGGCTACTACCCGGGTCACGGGCCCGGCAAGGCGCGGCCCGCCGCCGCCCGCCACGGACTGCGCGACCCCTACAGCGAGACGGACGATGACTGCTGCTAGCGGCGGCCGGCTCTATCGCGACACGCCACGACATAGCGCGACACGCCACGACCGAGCGCGCCCTCCTCCCGTTTCTCCCCTCCCCTCCCCACCGGGGGAGGCCGCGGCGTGGGCGGCGGGGGGGCGGGGAGGGAGGGGGCCACGCGCGATGCTATGGATGAGTTTTATCATCTCGATGAACCGCGGCGGTGGGTGGACGGGGGGGGGGGTGCGTGGGAAAAAGGGGGGGGACCGACCCCGTGTCCCCCCATCACCACCGCCACCACCGCCGCCGCCGCCGCCGCCCCGGGGCAGGAATGAACCCAGCGGGGTGGAAACGGGGCGAGCACGGACGGGACGGGGCGAGGCACCGGGAAAGGGAGCCCCGGCGAAGCCCCCCCCCGCTTGGCGGCACCGGCACCGGCAGCGGCACCGGCAGCGGCACCGGGGCCGCCCGGGACTTTTTCCTCCTCCGCCCGAGGCACGGAGGCCGCGGGAGGCCGGACTCGGGTGGGGGCTGCCGCAATTGCATGAAACGAGTTACCGAGAACCAGAAATAAAGTTAAAAAAAAAAAAAGACAAAAAAAAAACCCCAAAAACCAAAAAAAAAAAAAAGAAAAAAAACATTAAAAAAGAGGAATTTTGGATCGAGCCCTTCTCGCTCCTTCCCGGGTCGGACCCCCGCGGGGCTCGGGGGGGGGGCGGAGGAACGGCAGCCCGGGGGGGGGGGCGGTCTGCCCCCCCCGGGGGAAGTCGGGGGGGGCCCAAGCCGCAGCGGGGCAGTGCCGGGACCCCGGGGATCCCCCGGCTGCGTCACGCCGGGGGGATTCCCCCGCCCCCCCCCGGGGGCAGCACCGTATCCCCCCCCCGGGGCCGGGGGCAGGGAGGTGCCCTGGGGTGGGGGGCGATGGGGCACCGGGGGGGACAGTGGGGAGCCCTTGGAGGCGGCTATGGGGCGGTGGGGAGCCCCGGGGGGGGGTTATGAGGCACGGGAGGGGGGCAGGAGGGAGCCCCGGGGGGCTGGGGGGAGCGTTGGGAAGGGCTATGGGGCACAGGGAAGGGGCAGTGGGGCTGGGGGGGGGGTCCTCATCCTGCTGCTCCGACCGCAGACACCCGCCCCCCCGCCGAGCCGTGCAGGGGGCCCAGGCGTCCCGGCGCCCGGCCCCTCCCCCGCCGCGGCAGGAACGAGGAAGCGGCGGAGCCGGAGCGGCCCCGGGGCAGGAAACGTCTTGGCCTCGGGGGGGGGGACGGGGGGGACACGGGAGGAGGGACACGGGGACCCCCCCCCCCGGAGCCACCCGCATCCCGGTCCCTGCGCCCCGGGCGGGGGTCTGCGGGGTCCCGCTGCCCCCCCCCCCACCCCAGCACCGGGGGGACCGGGACACCCGGGCTGGGACCGGGACACCGGGGCGGGGACCGGGCTGGGACCGGGTGAACCGGCTCCGCCGGTCGGGGTGGCGCGGGGGGGTGGTGCCGGGCCGGGCCACGCACCCCACACCCCGCATCGGCACCCTGCACCTACAGCGGCACCCTGCATCCACACCGGCACCCCACATCGCACCCCACATCGGCACCCTGCACCCCACACCAGCACCTGCACCCCACATTGGCACCCTGCGCCCTACACCAGCACCCCACACCAGCACCCTGCACCTGCACCCCACATCGCACCCCACATCGGCACCCTGCACCAGCACCCTGCACTCACACTGGCACCCTGCACCCCACACCGGCACCCTGCACCTGCACCCCACATTGGCACCCTGCGTCCTACACCAGCACCCTGCACCTGCACCCCACATTGGCACCCCACATCGGCACCCTGCACCAGCACCCTGCACCCACACCGGCACCCTGCACCCCACATCGGCACCCCACACTGCCACCCTGCACCCCACAACCCACACCAGCACCCTCCACCTGCACCCCACATCGGCACCCTGCACTCACACTGCCACCCTGCACCCCACAACCCACACCGGCACCCTGCATCTGCACCCTGCACCGGCGCCCTGCACCTGTGCTCACATCGGCACCCTGCGCCCACACCGGCACCCTGCACCCCACAACCCACCCCAGCACCCCCCGGGCTGGAAGAACCCAGGCGTCCGGGCGGGGTTCAGGCCCCCCCGGGAGGAAGCGGCGGCGCCGGGGCCTCCGGGGGCTCCGGGCAGCGGCGGCTCCGGAAGCGCCGCGGCTCCGCTCCCCGCCCCGGGCCCGCCGCAGCGGATGGGGCCCAGGCGTCCGGGCAGCCGCCCCCGCCCTGCCCTCCCCCTCACCCCCCCCCCGGGGGGCCCAGGCATCCGGGAGGCCGCCCCCGCACTACTTCCCCCCCCCCCCCCGCTTCCCCCGGGGGACCCAGGCGTCCGGGCGCTCGCCCTTCCCGCCCCCGCTCAGACTCCCACGTGGGCACCACGTGGAGCCACCCGGAACCCGGGGGCACCCTCCCCCCCCGCCCTTTCCCGCGCACTCGGACACCTGGGTCCCTGCCCCGCGTGGGGAAACTGAGGCAGGGAGCAGCCGCGCGTGGGAGCAGGGCACAGCACAGCCGCCCGGGGGGGGGAAAGGAGGCGGCCCCCCCCCCCTTCTCATTGGGCAAAAGGCAGGAAACTCCCCCAAAACCCCGAGGCCGAAGCAGCCAAACTGCCCACCCCCGTGGGGCTGGCCTGGGGGCTCCCCGTGGGGATGTGCCCCCCCACACACAACCGGGGCTGCTGCCCTCGAGCCCCCCCAACCCCCTTTTCCCAGAAAGGGCCGGTTCTGCCTCAAAGCTTGGGCTGGAAAGAGAAACCCCCCGAGTGGCCTCAACCCCGATACGAGACACCAGAGAATCCACCACGAGCTCCCCAGGAAGCGTGTGTGTGTGTGCACGTGTGTGTGGGGGGGAGTTTTAAACCCCCCCAGCCCCCCAAATTGAGGAGTCAGAGCCCCCCATGGGGCAGCGAGCACGGGGGGGTGGAAGACCCCCCCCACCCTGCAGCACCGAGCACCCCCGGGGCTCCCCGACCCCCCCCCCCCGGCGGCAGCGATCCGCGGAGGCAGCAGGTTCACAAACACGCTTTTATTTCATTAACAAAATAATAATTAAGCACAAAAAAAGGAAGGGGGGAAGCAGCTCCCCCCCCATGGGGTATAAATTACCGCCCCCAGGCGCGGGAGGGGGACAGGGCCAGCCTGGAGCCCCCCCACCGGGAACAGGGAAGGGTTAGGATGCCCCCCACCCACGGGCACCGGGAAGTCCCGTCCCGTCCCGTCCCGTCCCCCCCCCCCGCCGGGTGACGCAACCGCTGTCACATGCCGGTGAGTCACCGCGGGGGGGCCAGGGCCCGCCGGGGCCCCCCCGGGCTCCAGAGTATCAAAACCCCGCGTGTCCCAGAGGGGGGGATCCATGTGCCCCCCCCCACACCCTTGCCAGTTCCGTGCCCCCCAAGGGGTGTCCATGTGTCCGGGGGGGGGTCCGTGCCCCCCCCTTGCCAGCTCCGTGGGTCCCGGGGGCTCCGCGCTCCCCCTTTGCCGGCTCCGTGGGTCCCGGGGGGGGGGGCTCCGTGCCCCAAAGGGGGTGTCCATGTGTCCGGGGGGGGTGTCTCCGTGCCCCCCCCCTTTGCCGGTTCCGTGGGTCCCGGGGAGGGTCTCAGCAGGCCCCGACGGCGCGGACGAGGAGGCCGAAGGCGGCGGCGGGCGACGCGGCGCAGCGGCTCGGCGGCCCCGGCGGCTCCTCCGTCTCCAGCCGCGCCCGTTTGCTCGGTACCGGCACCAGCCCCGGCGCGGCGCCGTCCCAGCCGCTGCTCCGCCGTTTCCGCCCGGCCCGCGGCGGCGACGGGGGGGTCCCGGGGCAGCGGGGCTGCGGCTCAGCCGGGGCCGGGGATGCGCACGGCGCTGTCTGCCGGTCCGCTGCTCTGGGGGGGTCCCGGGTCGGTGCACACGGCGGTGTCTCCCGGTCCGGTTCGCGCGGGGGGGCCCCCCGGTGCTGGGCGCTGGCGGGGTCGCGGTTCGGTGCGTCCTGGGAGTCCCCGGGCTGCAGCCACGGCGGAGTCCCGGCGGTCGGTGAGAACGGGGGTGTCTCCCGGTGCTGGACGCTGGCGGGATCCCGGCTCGGTGCGAACGGGGGTGTCTCTCGGTGCAAGGCGGTGGGGGGGTCCCGGTCCGGTGCAAACGGCGGTGCCTGGTGCAGGGCGCTGCCGGGGTCCCGGCTCGGTGCAAACGGCGGGGTCCCCCGGTGCGGTGCAGTCGGGGGTGCCCCGTGCAGGGCGCTGACCGGGTCCGGACTCGGTGCAGCCGGCGGGTCCCGGTGCAGGGCGGTCCGGGGGTCCCGGCTCGGTACAACCGGCGGGTCCCGGTGCAGGGCGCCGGGGGGCTCCGGGCTCGCTGCAGCCGGCGGGTCGCGGCGCAGCCCGTCGCCGTCGGCGGCGGCGCGGGCGGCGAGGTAGCGGTGGCGGGCGGCGCGCATGAGGAGCGAGAGCTGGAGGCTGCGGTGGAGGCGGAGGCCGCCGCGCTGCAGGCGGCACCGGTAGAGCTTCCACACCGACACCGTGAGGATGCGCTGCGCCTCCTCCATGGCGCCCGCGGCCCGATGCGCGGGGCCGCCCCGGCTCCGCGCTCTTATAGCGCCGCCGCCCCCCGCCACGGGGCCGGGCCGGGCCGGGCCCCCCCCCGCCCCCGCCCCCGCGCGGCTCCGCATCCGGCCCCGGCGCGGCAACACGGCGCCGGGCGCCGTGGGGGGGGGAGGGCGGAAATGCCGCGGGCGGCGAGGCCCGGCACCGGGGAGCCGGGGGCGGCCGGGGAGCGGGGGGTCTCTGCGCCCCCCCCCGGGACCCTGCGCGCTCCCGGGATCGGGGGGTCCCCGCGCCCCCTCCGGGATCCCGAGCCCCCCGGGACCCTGCGCGCCCCCGGGATCGGGGGGTCCCCGCGCCCCCTCCGGCATCCCGAGCCCCCCGGGACCCTGCGCGCCCCCGGGATCGGGGGGTCCCTGCGCCCCCTCCGGCATCCCGAGCCCCCCGGGACCCTGCGCGCCCCCGGGATCGGGGGGTCCCTGCGCCCCCTCCGGCATCCCGAGCCCCCCGGGACCCTGCGCGCTCCCGGGATCGGGGGTCCCTGCGCCCCCTCCGGGACCCTGACCCCCCCCGGGACCTTGAGCTCCCCCGGGATGAGGGGTCCCTGAGCCCCCCGGGTTTGAGAGGGGTCCCTGCGCGCCTCCGGGACGGGATGCCCCGGGGGGGGAGGGAAGCACGTTGCGCCCCGGTAACACAGGGCAGCACGGGGAGGGGTGCGGGGGGGGGGTGCACGTGTGTGTAGGGGCGTGTTTAGGGGTCGCGTGGGGTTGCGCAGGGCTGCGTGCAGGGGGTGTATGGGGGTTGTTTAGGGGTGTGTGTGAGGGTTGCGTAGGGGTGTACGGGGGGTTGTGCTGGGGTATGTTTAGGGATTGCGTAGGGGTGTTCCCGGACGCCGCGGGCGAGGGTTTCCCCCCCCCTCCCGCGCGGCCCCTTTAAGGGCGCGGCCCCGCCCCCGCTGAGGTCACCCCGCGCCGTTTCCATGACTATATTAGGGGGCCCGTGACGGCAGGAAGGAGGAGGGGGCGGGGCCGCGCGGCGCGGCGCTTCCGCTGCCCAAATAAGGGCAAGGGGCGGGGCGCGCCGGCCCCGGGGAAGCCCCGCCTCCCCTCCCCGGCACCCACGTGCGGACGGGCGGCGGGCGATGCGCAGCGCCGAGCACCGGCGATTGCAGGGGGACAGCGGGGTTTGGACGGGGACAGCGGGCAGCGCCAGGCACCGGGCTTTGCACGGGGACACCAGGCAGTGCACAAAACACCGTGCACACGCACACACAGTGCCACACTCCCCCAACCCCCCCGCGCGCACCCCGGGCCGCAGGAACCCCCAACCCCTCTGGGACCCCCCCCACGCACACACACACGCGTGTGAAGGCCTGCGGCTGCTCCTCGCCAACGGGCGCAGGACACCTGGGCCCTCTCCCTGCATTGGCGGGGGGTGCTCGGACACCTGGGCCCTCTGCTTGGGGAGGGGGTTGTGCCTTGCGTGTGCCTCAGTTTCCCCACTGCCCCCGAGGCGGCTGGGAGCCCCTCGGTGGCCCCCTCGGGGGCTGGCGCCAGGGGGGACTCGGGGATGACACGGGGGGTCTGGCCCCCCGGGGGGGGTCCCACAGCCCTGGGGATTCTCCGGTGGCTCCTATGGGGTTGAGCAGGGGGACCCGGACGCGTGGGGCAGCCCAGGGCGGGCGAGGAAGGAGCCACGGGGGGGTTTGTTACAAACCTCTGTGTTTTTATTTACTCATTATTAACATTTCTGCAGTTTTTTTTTTTTCTCTTCTCGTTTCTGTTCATCTTTACAGCAGTTCATGTGCAATTCTCCAGCGTTTCGGGGCGCGGGGACGGGGAGTCACGAAAAACGGGCGTCTTGGCACTTTATAACACAGGACAAACACTGGCGTCCCCGGGGGGGGCGTCTCTGGGGCGCGGGGGGGTCCCCTTCCCTGGGGGTCCCCCTTTCCGGGGGCTCGGGAGCCGGGGGGAGGCGGCTGGGGGGGCAGAGAAGCGAAAGCCCGGGGGGGGGTGGGGATCCATGCTGCTGAGATGGCCGCGAAACGCTGCGCGGTTCCCTTTTTTTGTACGGTTTTTGGGTTGGAAAAAATAAAAAAAGGGCAAAAAAAGAAAAAAGCCCAATGCTGCCGGGGGAGGGAAGCTGGAAGGGGAGCTGGGGGGGGGGGGCTGAGCTTTCCGAGCGCCCGCGAGGCCGGGGGCACCCAGGTCCCAGCTGGCTCTGGAGGGGGGGGGGGTCAGGGACCCCCCCGTGCACCCCTCCCTGGCCAGGGCTGAGACCGGTGCAACTCGTCACACGCGGGAGCCAGGAAAAGGGAAGGGAACATGCCCAGGCAGCTCCGGCCCCGTGTCCTGCTGCCTCCTCCCAGGGAAACTGAGGCACAGGGCGGGGAGAACCCAGGCGTCCGGGTGCTGGCGGGGGGGGGGGCAATAGAGGTGGGGGCTGGGGGTCCCCGTCCCCTCCCCGGGGGCCCGGTGGCCGCGGCGAGCGGGCCGGGGACGTTTGGCACGGAGCAGTGAGATACTGGAGATGCGAACGGATCCCGGCGGGCCGGGGAGCAGGTAAGGCACTTGACCGAACGTCAGGAGACCTGTTGGGGGGGCGGGGGGGGGGCCCGGACGCCTGGGTCCCCTCCCCAGCTCGGGGGGGGGGGGGGCAGCACGGTCGATAGGTTAAGAGCAGGGGCCCGGACGCCTGGGTTCTCTCCCCCCCCCTCTGCTTCCGGCAGGTCAGCAGGGATGGAGCAGGAGGGGGGTGGGAGCCCGGATGCCTGGGTCCCATCCTGGTCGCCCCCCTGCCAGCTCACTGAGCCGGGGGGGGGGGGAAGGGAGGGGGGAGCTGCCGCTCGGTGCCTCAGTTTCCCCACTCGGGGCCTGGATGACCCCGGCGTCGGGGCAGAGGTGGGGAGCGAGAGCCGGGGCTGGGGGTGTCCCTGTCCCCCCCCGTCCCCAGGTCTGGCCCCCCCCCCCCGGTCCCTGCCCGGAGGCGGGATTCGAACCCACGACCCCCTGTCCCAACCCTGGCTTCTCGGATCTTCCCCCCCTCCAAAATGATCCCAGCCCGGACGCCGGGGCCCACCCCATCCCGCTGCTCCCAGGGTGCCTCCGGCCCCGAGCCGGTGCTGGCTGCGGGCAGGCCCCGGCGAGGGACTAATGAAGCAGGGGGTTAACGAGGAGGAACCGCTCGTTAGCGGGAGCTTCGGCGTTTAATTCCCACCGGCAGCGGGGGGGGGGGCCTGTCCCCACGAGGCCAGACACGGCTCTGACCCCACGTCCCCCGGCAGTGCCAGGTCCGTCCCCCCTTTTACCCACGGGGAAACTGAGGCACGGAGTGGCCGGGGTGGGGGGGAGGCGACTCGCCCCGGCCCCTCCGTCAGGAAGGAGCCCAGGCGTCCGGGGAGCAGCACGGTCAAGCAGAGACGCGGCAGAAGGAAAAGAAGGAGGGAAAGAGGGATGGAGAGATGGGACCCCCCCCCGCGCCACCGGCACAGCCCCAGCACCCAAACCCGCCCCCCCGTGGGCTCTGCTCCCTGCCCCCCCCCCCAAAGACCTGCCTGCGCCCACGTCCAGCCGAGGGGGGGGGACACGAGCGGGGGACACCAGGGGCACCTCGGGGACGCGGAGGGGTGCTGGGAGCTGGGGGACCAACGCTGACGCCCGGGGAGATGCCGGCCCCGGGGAGGGGACGCGGGGGGGGGGGACCCACATGGTTGCCTGGAAAGACGCGGGGGACGGGGGACACACGGCGGCGGCCTGAAGAGGCTCCGGCCCCAGGGAGGGGACGCAGGGGACCCGGGGGGACACATGCAGGCGCCTGGAGAGACGCTGGGACACGGGGCGAACACGTGTGGTTGCCTGGAGAGATGCTGGTCCCCGGCGAAGGGGGGGACACGGGGGACCTGGGGACACATGCGGTTGCCTGCAGAGACACTGGCCCCGGGGTTGGGGGGGGAGAGGGCACACGGCGGGGGGGGGGACGGGACCCACGCGGTCGCCTGGAGAAACATCGGCCCTGGGGAGGGGACCCGGGGCGGGGGGGGGGACGCGCGGCCTCCCGGAAGGGGGGACCTGGGGACCCCCGCGGTCGCCAGGAGAGACGCTGGCCCCGGCGAGGGGACGGGGACCTGGTTCAACTCGTGCCCAAGCGGGAGTTGGGGGGGGGCGTTCAAGGGAAGCCCCATCCCGGCGAAGCCGAGCGGGGGGCCGCGGCGCCCCCAGGGCCACCTCGCCGCGGGGACGCGGCCGAGCCGGGCCGCCACGTTGCCCTCCCCTCCCCTCCCCGGCGAACCCCGAAGGCGGCGGGTCCCCTCCCCGCCGGCGTGGGACCCTACCCCGAGCGGGCGCCCGCCTGGCGCGGTCCCGACGCCGGCACGGGGCCCGAGCCGGAGCGGGTCCCTCCCCGGCGGGGGACCGGGGCCGCGGCCGCGGTCACTGCAGACCCTCTCCCGGCGCGCCCGCCTCGCCCTCGTGGCCGCCCGGCTCGAAGCCCGGCTCGGCGCCCATGATGTCGGGCTCCAGCTTGCCCGTGTCGTTGATGAAGGAGGTGTAGGAGTCGCCCTCGGCCATGAGCAGCTTCAGCTTCGGGATCCAGCTCTTGCGCACCACGCGCCGGGCGTTGGTGCACATGTCGGCCGCGATGGCGTTCATCTCGCTCTCCTTGAAGTTGGGCGCGAAGTTCTGGCAGTAAACTGGGACGGGGACGGGGACGGGCAGGGCGACGGCGTCAGACGCGGCCGCCCGGCGCGGGGAACTCGCGGGCGGCTCGTCGCGAGGTTTTGCCCCGAGGCCCCAAGGCCGCGGGGCGGCTCTCGCTCCGTTTTTACGGCTGGTTAAAAGCCGCTCGCCGAGGACGCGTTGAGGCAGCACCTCCCGCCCCTGGTGTCCCCCCGGTGTCCCCCCATCCCCTCTTTCCTTGGCCTTGGGGTCTTCCCTGTCTCTTGGTCTCCTGTCCACGGGGTGTCCCCTCTCCCTGGGGTCCTCCATCCCCTGCCCCCTTGGGGTCCCAAAACCCCCGGGGTCTCCCCCGTCCCCCCCAATCCTCTTCCCCTGGGGTCTCCCCTGTCCCCTATCCCTTGGGTCTCCTGTCCACGGGGCGTCCCCTCTCCCTGGGGTCCTCCATCCCCTGCTCCCTTGGGGTCCCAAAACCCTGGGGTCTCCCCCGTCCCCCCAATCCTCTTCCCCTGGGGTCTCCCCCGTCCTTCGGGGTCCCTTCGGTGGCCCCGTCCCCTCCGGCACTCACACTTCACCGCGTGCAGGACCCGGCTGTCCAGCGGCTTCCGGCTGGGGTCGTTGGTGGAGGAGCGGATGCCCGTGCCGCAGCTGTTGGCCAGGGTGTTGCTGGCAAAGGGGCAAAGCGCCGGGGTGAGAACCCAGGTGTCCGGCCTCCCCCCCCCCCCAAAACGGGACCCCAAAATGGGAGGAGGACGCGGGGGTCCAGGCCCAACTCACCGGTCGAAAAAGGACGCCAGGAGCCGCCTCAAGAGGACTTTGTGCCGCGTCCCGGCGCTCACGTGGCAGTTCATCAGCTGCGCCCGCGTGATGTAGACGTTGGTGCCTGGGGGGAGACGGGGGGAGATTTGGGGAGGGGGGGGGGGTCAGTGGAGCCGGGACCCCCCCACCCCGGCCGCGGTGACCCCGGCCCCGCGCCCCGGCCACACCTGTCACGAGCTCCAGCTTCTCGGCGGGGTCGCCCTCGTCGTAGAGCTTGGGGTGGCAGCGGTTGCCGATCTGGTTGATGAGCTCGGCCGGGAGCGAGGCCAGGTCCTGCCGCACCCGGACGCGGTTGCGGGACTCCGAGGTGGCCTGGTCGGGCAGCGCCTCCACCTTCTCAGCGGCTGGGGAGGGGGACGGGGACGGGGACAGGGCGTCAGCAGGGCCCGGACGCCCGGGCTCCCACGCTGCCCCCTCCTGCGGCGACGAGGAGGAATCCCCGAGGGGACGCGGGGCAGGGGCAAGGACTCGGGGACGTGGGATAGGGAGAGGGACACGGAGAGGGGCAGGAGACACAGGGACATGGGGCGTGACAAGGGACACAGAGCACAGAAGACAGGCATGGGGACAGGGAGACGTAGGATGGGGCAAGGGCCACCATGGAAGCATGGGATGGGGCAGGGGACGCAGCACAGGGGACATGGGATGGGGCAAGGGACACGGGATGGGGACACAGGAGGGGGGACATGGAGACACGGGACAAGGACACGGGACGGGTGTGGGGACGTGGAGACATGGGATTGGGCAAGGGGCACGGGATGGGGACATGGGATGGGTGTGGGGACACGGGATGGGGACACGGGATGGGGACACATGGAGACATGGGATGGGGACACGGGCACAGCTCAATTTGCCCCGTGATGACCGTGACCCTCCCTTAACCTCTGCCCCCAGGGGTGGAGCACCACAAGGCCCTGCCCCTAGTCTAGCCCCACCCTCTGGGAGGTGGGGCCTCACAGGCCACACCCCCTGCAGCCACTTACCAGGGGTGGAGCCTCAGAAGGCCCCTCCCCTGGTGTAGCCACTCCCCCAGGGGAGGTGGAGCATCCCAGACCCCACCCTAGAGGGGGGCCTCAAAGCCCCCCTGAAGCCACACCCCCATGGGCGGGACACCACAAGCCCCACCCACATTAGCCCCACCCCAGGGTGGAGCCTCTTAGACCCCACCCCCCTTTAGCTCCTCCCCTGGGGGTGGAGCATAAGCACCCCCAGCCCATATCCAGCCCTGACCCTCAGGGGAGGCGGAGTTTTAGACAGGCCTGCCCCTTCCCTCAGCCACACCCACAGTGGGTGGAGCCTTTCAAGCCCCTCCCCCCGGGAGAGGGGGCGTGGCCTCACCTGCCTGCCCTACATTCATCATGCTGTACATGGTGTACATGTTGCAGATCTGGCGGTACTGCTCGTCGGAGCCTTCCTCGCCGCCGTCCTCCTCCTCGTCCTCCTCGTTGTGGAAGGAGCCGGGGCTGTCGCTCGTGTAGGCGCTGGAGGTGCCGCCGGGGCTGGTCTGGTCGGCGGCGCTGGGGCCGGGTGCTGCCGCTGCCGCCGCCGCCGGGGCCGGGCCCCCCCCTGCCGCCGCCGCCGCCGCCACCGCCGCCGGGGGCTGGGGCTGGCGCCCCGCGTCGGGCGCCGAGAACTTGGCCATCTTGCGGCTGCCGTTGCCGCCGCCGCCGCCGCCGCCGCTGCCGTCCTTGGGGCCGCCGTCCCAGAGGCGCTTGACCACGAAGGTGCACTGCACCCCGTCGGGCTCGCCCTGCTCCGTCTTCACCCGCGAGACCAGCGGCAGGGCCGCGGCGCCCGAGGGCCACCCCGAGGTCTGCGCCACGGGGCTCTGGGGCTCCGAGGAAGGCGCCTCCTCGCCGTGCAGCCCCTGCGAGTCGCAGCTGGGCGAGCTGACCTTGAGGAAGAACTCAGTCCCCTTCTCCATGATCTCCTGGATCTGCAGGAAGCCGGCCGTGTACATGAGCAGGAACTGGTCGCCCACGTTCATGCTGAGGCGCCCCGTGTAGCAGAAGCTGAGGATCTGCTGGAAGGACTGGGGCTGCACGGCGGCCGGCAGCTCCACCACCGCGCTCTTGCTGCTGTTGAAAAGGTCCCGGAAATAGGAGCTGCTGGCGGCCAGCACGGCCCGGTGCGCCTTGAACGCGTGGCCCTTCACCACCACCGACACGTCGCAGTAGAGGCCCTGCAGCCGCTGCTCGTTCAGGCACTCCAGGATGCTGTTCCCGAAATTCGGGATCTCCATCTGCAGCGTCTGAGCCATCGCGGCAGCCGCCGGGGGCCTGCTGGGGACACGGCGAGGGACACAGGGACACAGGACACGTGGGGACGGGGACGCAGGGACGTGAGGGGCACGGGGGGGGGGGGACAGCAGAGACACAGGGTGGACAGGGACAGCGGGAAGCACATGGAGAGAGACACGAGGGGGACGAGGCAGGGACACGGGGGGGACGGGGACACAGGGACGGACGGAGAGCCCCACAGGAGGGCACGGACAGACGGACACGGGAGGAGGGAAGAGGGACACGAGTTAGACTTGGCCCCGCGGGGGTTCGGCAGCTCTGACCCTCCCCGCAGAGACGCCCCGGCCCCGGGGGAGCCCTTTGCAAGCCCTTGCCCCGGGGACGCCGCAGCCCCCCCGGCCCCTCGCCAGGGCCCCCCCACGGCAAACCCGCAGCCCCCGGACACAACCGGCCCGGCCCTGGCACAACCACAGTACGAGGCACCGGAGAATCCACACACGCAGGCTCCCCCCCCCAGCAGCCCCCGGAGGAACGAGGCCACGGTGTGGGGCAGCCTCGTGCTCAGAGCACCTGCCCCCAGCCTGGCGGGGGGGGGGGGAACCCCCCCGAATCCCCCCCCAAGTCTGGGGCTGCCCCCCAGCCCAGGTGAGGGGGGCTGCAAATCAGGGCAGGGGTGAACCCGAAATGTGGTCCTGGGGGGGGGATGGGGGGGCAGGTCAGGGTGTCCCGGGGGGGGGTCAGATCCCCCCAGAGTGTGGGGAAGGGGGGCCGGGGGGGCCGGCCGGGACAGGGAGGTGGTGAGGCTGGATGGACACATGGACACGGGGTGGGTCTTTTTTTGGGGGGGGGGGGTCCTGCCCTGCCACCCCGGCACCACCCAAATGGCCCTGGGGACCCTCAGGGTGGGGATTGCGAGGGGGGGGGATTGGGGGATCCCCGCCTTGGGGGGGGGAACTGGGGGGTCTCCCAGCCTGGGAGGGATGGGGGGGCTCAAGCTGGGGGGGGGAAGGGGGTCTCGAAGCCTGGGGGCGTCCCAGCCTTGGGAGGGGGGAACAAGGGGGTCCCCAAGCCTGAGGAGGGTCCGGGGGTGCCCTTGCTGAGAGGGGGGCAGCCAAGGGGGGGGGGAAGCCCTGGTGAATAGGGGGTGTCCCCGAGCCTGGGGGGGGCAGGCCATGGGGGTCCCCTGCCCTGGGGAGGACAAGGGGGTCCCCAGGCTTTGGGGGAGGGGAGTCTGAGGGGGGGGGTCTCCCAGGCAGGGGCATGGAGGGATCCCCCCCCTTTGAGAGGGACGGAGGTGTGTGTCCAACACTCAGAGAAGGGGATGGGGGCACCCAAAACTCTGTGTTTGAGGGGGAGGACATGGGGGGGTCCCCCAGGTTTTGGGAGGGGGGGGCAAGGGGTTCCCCAAGCTCTGGGGGGAGACACGGGCGATCCCTAAACCTGGGCGGGGGGGGGGGGGGACATGGGGATCCCCAGTCCTTGGGGGGGGGGAAGGGGGATCCCCAGCCCTTGGCAGGGGGGACCTCCCAGCCTAGGGGAAACAACGAGGGGGGGGACCCATATTTTTTTTGGGGGGGGGATGCAAAATGCCCCATACTGGGGGAGGAAAATGGGGGGGGGATCCCCGTTCTTTATTGGCGGGGGGGGGGGGGGACAGGGAGATCCCCCAGCCCTGGTGGGGAGAAGGCAGGGGGGGATCCCCAAACCCGGGGGGGTTGGAAACCGCATTCCCTGGAGGGGGGGGGGAACCCCCAACCGGGAGGGGAAGACACGGGGGGACCCTTTGCCGGGTGGGGGGGGGGCGGGGGGGTCCCGCAGCCCTCGGCGTGGGGGGAGG
This sequence comes from Apteryx mantelli, assembly GCF_036417845.1. Lineage (NCBI taxonomy): Eukaryota > Metazoa > Chordata > Aves > Apterygiformes > Apterygidae > Apteryx > Apteryx mantelli. The sequence continues at coordinate 826,359 of NC_090013.1, forward strand.
AGGGCCCACAGCGTTGAAACAGGCAGAAAGTTTCCCGGGAACCGGGGCAATGCGGGGGGGGGGAGACCGAGGGGGGGGTCGGTGCTCCGGGGGCTGAACCGGGCCGTGGCGGGGGGGGGGGGGGGCAGGCCCGGTGCGGGGGGGGGGGGGGGCATGTGGCCGGGGGGGGGGGGGCCGGGCGGCCTAGCAGGCGGAGCAGCGCCGCCACGGAGCTTGGGGAGGGGGTTGTGGGGAGGCGGTCGTGGCCCCCCCGCCCGCCTTACCGGTGGCCGGGGGGGGGCTGCGCTGGGGCTCCGGCCGCTCCCGGTGCCCGTCCCCGTCCCCGCCGCGCTCAGCAGCCATTCATTGTGCGGCAGGCGGGCTCAGCCGAGCGCCGAGCGCCCGATGGCGCCGCACAGCCCGGCGGCGCGCCCCGCGCACGCGCACGCGCACGCGCCCCTCCCCGCCCTCCCCCCTCCCCCCCCCCACGCGCCGCCGAGCGCCCCAGGCCTGGCTAGACGAGCCCCGAGCCGCTCCGACGCGGCCTGCGCTTTCCGCCCTCCTTCCCCGCACACACGCACCGGGGTGGGACACGGAGGACACGGGGGACAGGGGGAGAGGCAGGGGGGCACACAGCCATGGGGACGCGGCCATAGGGACATGGGGGGACACGGGGACAGAGGGGGCAGACAGGGGGACACATGGCCATAGGGACATGGGGGGACACAGAGGGGCAAACAACCATGGGGACATGGGGGGACACGGGGGGGCACACAGCCATGGGGACACGGGGGACGGGGGGCAGATGGGGGGACACACGGCCATGGGGACACGGGGGGGGATACACAAAGCCATGGGGATATGGGGAGGACATGGGGGGACATATGGCCATGGGGACACAGGGGGCCACCGGGATCCCACCGATCCTGCGTGGAATCGGGCCAGGATCCAGCCGGGGTCGATCCTCATATGGGATCGAACTGGGCTCCTGCTGGGATCGACTCTCAGGTGGGATCAGGCTGGGATCCCGTCAGAGTTGGTCTTTACACGGGATCAGGCTGGGATCCCCCTGGGCTTGATCCTCGCGTGGGATCAGGCTGGGATCCTGCCAGAGTCAATCCCGACCCCCAGGGGATCTCTGTCCCCATGGGGCCCCGTCGCCCCGTCAGGGTGACCGGATTTGGGGCCCCGTGTCACAACATTACAAAGCCTCAGCCCATACGAAGAAACCGCGGGGTTTCCACCCAAAACAGGGAGCTTATTTTTAGGCGCGGGGGCTTCCTCCCCTGCCCCCCCCCGCCCCCCGGTTTTCCGGCCGCGTTCCGGCGGCGGGCGCAGCCTTTTTGACCCTTGCGGCGCGCCGTCCGCCGCGCGTCCGCCGCGGGTCACCTGACTGCGGCCCACCCGCCACAACATGGCGGCGCCCATGTGAGCGGCGGCGCGGAGGATGCGCGGCGTGGCCCGGTCGGGTGAGGCGGGGAGGGGGGGAAGCACCGGTGGGGGGGTGGGCGGGGAGAAGGGGGTGGGCGTGGCCTGAGGGGCGAGGGGGGCGGAGCCCCGTGGGGGGCGGGATACGAGGTCGCCCCCGGCTCGGTGCCTCCGCCACGTGCTGGGGGTGGGTCGGCCTGAGCCCTCCGCGCCTGGCCCCCCTCCTTGATCCCTTTTTGGGAGGGGGTGTCTGACCCCACCCCGGTCCTTTGGGGGGGGGGGGGGCACCCTGTGCCCTCCTGCCCCCCCCCAGACAAGGGGGCCTGTTCCCTCCCCCATCCTCTGCGCCCCCCATCCTTGGTCTTTTGGGGGGGGGGCACTCAGTCCCCTCCCCCATCCCCAACCCCCCCATCCCCTTTTTGGGGGCGTTCTGACCCCACCCCGGTCCCTTTGGGGAGGCCTGTCCCCCCCCTGCCTCCCCAGTCCCTCATGACCCCCCATCCACAGGGAAGGGGGGGTGACTTGTCCCCTCCCACATCCCCCTACTTGGTCCCAATTTGGGGGGGGGGGGGCAGCTTCACCCTGCCCCCTTCTCCTGCGCAGATTTTTGTCACCCTCTTCTTTAGCTGCCGCCTGCGACGCCCTCCGGAAAGCCGCCGCGGCCGCCCCGCTCCGGCTCCTCCGCCGGCTCTCTGCCGCCGCCGCCGCCGCCATGGACGGGGGCTCCCCCAACGGCTCCGGCCCAGGGCGGCCCCCCCCGGATGCAGGGAGCCCCCCTGGGGCCGGCGAGACGCTCATCACGGAGGGCAGAGCTAGGATCATCTTCCCCAGCGCCAACGAGGTGTTTTACAACCCCGTGCAGGAGTTCAACCGGGACCTGACGTGAGTGGGGCGCTGGGGGGCACTGGTGCGGCCGTGGGGGGCACTGGGGGGCACTGGTGCGGCTGTGGGGGGCGCTGGGGGGCTCTGGTGCGGCCGTGGGGGGCACTGGGCTAGACTGGTGCGGCCGTGGGGGGCGCTGGGTTAGACTGGTGCAGCCATGGGGGGTACTGGGAGGCTCTGGTGTGGCCTTGGGGGGCACTGGGGGGCTCTGGTGTGGCTGCAGGAGGCACTGGGTGATACTGGTGCGGCCATGGGGGGCACTGGGTTTTACTGGTGCGGCCGGTGGCTCCGCTCACGCTTCCTCTCCTCCAGCTGCGCCGTCATGACGGAGTTTGCGCGGCTCCAGCTGCTGCCGAAGGGGATCCGGGGTAGGTTCCCATGGCCCCCGGTGCCGACCAGGAGCGGGAATGCGGCTGCGGCTCCGGTGGGAGCTGGTCCATCCCCGTGGCTCTGCCCATCCCTGGATCTGCTCCTGCCACCCACCCCCCCCTTCTCTTCCAGTCGTCCTTCCTGGGGAGGAGAAGACGGACACGGACGTTCCCGAAATGCCGGAGGAGGGTGACGCTGCACCGGCACCTGCTGGCCCCGAGCCTCTGCGGACGGTGATGCCGGGAGAAGTGTGCGAGGTGCCCGGATTTGGGGGGGGATCTGCGTTGTGCCCTCTCCGGCTGCGGCTCTGAGCTCAGAGCAGGGCTCATCCCGGGATCTGGGGGAGCCTCAGCCCCGGAGCGGCCCCTTCCTGGGAGCCTTGCCCAGGCCCTCTGCGCTCACGGGCTGCGTCGTGGCTCCATCCGGCCCCCTCTTCCCGCAGGGAGGGCTCCGGGTGCTGGAAGGCTTAGCCGCCTCCGGCCTCCGCTCCATCCGCTTTGCCCGGGAGGTGCCAGGGCTCCGGGCCGTGGTGGCCAACGACTTCTCGGCCCGGGCGGTGGAGCTCATGGCCAGGAACGTGGCCTTCAATGGCGTCGGGCACCTGGTGGCTCCCAGCCTGGCCGATGCCAGGTGAGTCGCCGGCCGCTGCTCCGGCCGGGAACGGCCTCCCGCATCCTCCTTCCGGCAGCCGGATGCTGGGATTTATCCCACCCCCTCTCCCGGCTTTGCCGCTTTTTGGGCTGCCCTGGGACACCCTGGTGGCCTTGCTCCAGCTTCCCCCCGCGTACTGGGGGGGCCCAAACTGGTCCCAGTGTCCCCCCCCCCCGCCCCGGGGGTCTCCCAGCGGCAGTCCCAGGGGAACGTCACCTCCCCTCGCCCTGCTGCGGCCCGGGATGGGGCTGGCGCCGGAGGGACCCCGCCAGTCCCTCCCAGTCCCTACTGGGGCAGGGCGGGGTTTGGCACTGGTTTTTGTGGGATTTGAGAACCGGGGTGGCTCTTGGCCCCTGGTTTAGGGTCCCCGTTGCTCCAGGACCCCCTGTCCCCCCCCAGGGTGGCTCTGAGCCCCCCAGTTTGGGGTCCCCGTTGCTCCGGGACCCCCTGTCCCCCCGCCAGGGTGGCTCTGAGCCCCCCAGTTTGGGGTCCCCATCACTCCAGGACCCCCGGCGGGCACCAGGTGGGTCCGCGTCCACCACGTCCCCACTCCTGTCCCCCCCCCCAGGATGCTGATGTACCAGAGCAAGGTGGACAGGGAGCTCTTCGACGTCATCGACCTGGACCCCTACGGCAGCCCCGCGCCCTTCCTGGATGCCGCGGTGCAGGCCGTGAGCGAAGGCGGTGAGCGGCGGCCGGTCTGGGGGTGGCCCGGACGCCTGGGTCCCCCGGGAAGCACCCCTTCATCCCCTCTTCCTCCTCCTCCTCCTCGCCAGGGCTGCTCTGCGTCACCTGCACCGACATGGGCGTGATGGCAGGGAACAGCGCGGAGACGTGTTACAGCAAGTACGGCGCCGTCTCCCTCAAGGGCAAGTTCTGCCACGAGATGGTGAGTCTCCCTATCGTCCCCCGCTGTGAAAGGGCTGAGACCGCCACGCTCGTGACACCAGGGTGGGGGGTCCCGCTCGTCCCTCCTCGCCAGGCCCTTCGGATCATCCTGCACAGCCTGGACCTGCGGGCCAACTGCTACCAGCGCTTCATCGTGCCCCTGCTCTCGGTCAGCGCCGACTTCTACATCCGCGTCTTCGTGCGGGTCTTCACGGGGCAGGCGAAGGTCAAAGCCTCGGCCAGGTGAGGGGGTGGCGGGGGGGGGACGCAGGCGGGGACACCGCCGGGACGTCCCGCTGTCCTCCCTGACGCTGCCCCCCCCTTTCTCCCGGCAGCAAGCAGGCGCTGGTGTACCACTGCGTGGGCTGCGGCACCCACCACCTCCAGCGCCTCGGCAAGGCCACGAGCCACGGCACCGGGTACGGCACGGCTCCGGGGGGGTGTCCGCGGTGTCCCCAACCGCAGGTGGCCCTGACCCCCCCCCTCCCTCCGCTTCCCCCCCTTCCAGCTTCAAGTACGGGGCCGCCACGGGGCCGCCCGTGGGTTCTTCCTGCGAGTTCTGCCAGCAGCGGCACCAGGTGGGTCCGCGTCCCCGCTCCGTGTCCCCTCCGCGTCCCGCCGCCGCCGCCGCCGGCTCTGATCCGCCCCCTCCTCGTCGCCCCGCAGCTGGGGGGCCCCATGTGGGCAGAGCCCCTGCACGACCTGGCCTTCGTGCAGCGGGTGCTGGCGGCGCTGGAGAGCAGCCCCGGGCGCTTCCGGACCGAGGAGCGCATCCGCGGAATGCTCAGCGTCGTCACCGAGGTACTGGCATGGGGACGGCATCCCGGAGCCGGCTCCGGCATCCCAGGGATGGGGACAGGGCCTGCTCCAGCATCCCAGGAATGGGGATGACTCCAGTGTCCCAGGGATGGGGATGGAGCCAACTCCAGCATCCCAGAGATGGGGACGGGGCCGGCTCTGGCATCCTGGGGATGGGGCCAGCTCCATCATCCTGGGGCTGGCTCCAGCATCCCGGGGACGGGGCCAGGGCCAGCTCTGGCATCCCAGGGATGAGGACAGGGCTGGCTCCAGCATCCCAGGAATGGGGACAGGGATGGGGGCTGGCTCCAGCATCCCGGGGACGGGGCCGGGGCCAGCTCTGGCATCCCAGGGATGAGGACAGGGCTGGCTCCAGCATCCCAGGAATGGGGACAGGGATGGGGCTGGCTCCAGCATCCCAGGGCCAGGGCCAGGGCCAGCTCTGGCATCCCAGGGATGAGGACGGGGCCAGCTCCATCATCCTGGGGACAGGGGCTGGCTCCAGCATCCTGGGGATGGGGCCAGGGCCAGCTCTGGCATCCCAGGGATGAGGACAGGGCCGGCTCCAGCATCCTGGGGATGGAGACGGGGCTGGCTCCAGCATCCTGGGGATGGGAGTGGCGCCTCCAGGATGGATACGGGGGCGGGAGCCAGCTCTCCCCAGCTCAGGGCAGGGCCGAGCCCGTCCGCGCCCCCGATTCGGGGCAGCTGGCGCTGACTCCGGCCCTCCCTCTCCCCGCGCGCCGGCGGCAGGAGCTCGGCGACGTCCCCCTCTACTACACCCTCGACAGCCTCAGCGGCACCATCCACTGCAACACCCCCTCCCTGCTGCAGTTCAGGTAGGGCCACCCCGACCCCCCCCGGGCACCCCAAAAATCCTGCCGCTCGGGCGCCCCGAAACGCCGCCGTCCCGCGGCTCTGCCCCCCCCCAGGTCGGCCCTGCTGCACGCCGGCTACCGGGTCTCGCTGTCCCACGCCTGCAAGAACGCCGTCAAGACAGACGCGCCGCCCGCCGTGCTCTGGGACATCATGCGGTGCTGGGTGAGGAGGAGGAGGAGGAGGAGGAGCAGGAGGAAGGGGGGGGTGGCTCGGGGACCCCGGGGCTGCGCTCAATGCGTGTCCCCCCTCCGCCATCCCCGTCTCCCGCAGGCCAAGATCCACCCCGTGAAGCGCGAGCGGCTCGCGGAGACCAGCCCGGCTTCCCGCATCCTCGCCGTGGAGCCCACGTAACAGCTGGGGCTGGGTGGGGGGGTCCCCGCTGCCCCCTCCCTGTGCAGCCCAGGGGGGTCCCTGCGGCCCCCCCCAACTGCCCCCCCCGTCTCCCCCTCCGCAGCCTCCAGGCCTCCTTCGCCCTCCGCGACGACGCCAACCCCAGCTCCCGCAAACGGGGCCTGAAGCGCTTCCCCGAAAACCCCGAAGCCTTTTGGGGGCCCAAAGCCAGGGCCAAAGCGGGGTAAGGGCAGCTGGGGGGGGGGGGAGGGGGGGCTTCTCGGGTGTCTAATACTGCGGTTGGGCTTCCAGCATCCGCTCTCAAACCATCTCAAACAAGGGAGACCAAAGCGCTTCCCCTTGTTTTTCTCCAGTGGGGCAGACAAGGACCCCCCCGGGGGGATCCTGGCTCCGGGTGCCGAGGGGGGGCCTTTCCCTGCCCCGCAGGGCACCATCCTCACGCCGTGGCCTCCCCCCGTCAGGGGTGGCATCTCTCCCTCCCTCCAGGAGAAGCGGAAGCGACACCAGAACAAGCGGACGGAGCGGTCAGACGACGGCACCAGCCTGAAAAACTTCCCCTGCAAACGCTTCAAGGAGGTGGGTTCCGGGGCAGGGAACGGGGGGCAGCTCCGGCACGCGGCAAAACTGCTCCGGCGCGGCTCCCGGCCAGCTCCGGGGCATCGGAGCCGGCTTCCTCCAGGTATCCGCGCCTCACCCATCTGCTCCCCCCCAGGGAACCTGCTCCTTGGGCGCCCAGTGCTGCTATTCGCACGAGGAGGCGGCCGCGGCGCCGGATGCTCCCCCGCCCTGATGCCGCCTCTTGCTCCGATTAAACCGTGCCCGCGGCAAAGTCTCCTGTTTATTAACACACATGCGAGGGGAGCACGGAGCTTCCCCGGTCGAGCCGTGGGTCCCGTCACAGCCCCGCTGGGCCGGCTCCAGGCTCTGCGTGCTGCACCGTGGCCAGGAACGTCCTGATCTCCATGGGCTGCAGCGTGACGCTCTTGGGGTCCAGCTTGGGGGCCGGCTGGGGCCGTACCGGACCTGGGACAAGAGCGGAAGGGGTGAGGGGGAGACCGCAGGACCCCCGGCGCCCCCCCATGGTCCTTCCCGGAATCCCCCACAGTCCCCGGATACCTTCGGCCAAGTTCCAGACCAGGCGGGTCACGGCGTCGCGCTGCTGGTCAGCTGCCAGGTTCATCTCCTGCAGCGAGGTGATGGTGAAGGCCGAGAAGAGGTTCTAGGAGAGGGAGAAAATCACGTCAGCAGCTGCCTCTTACCCTTTCCCACTATTCCTGCTAGCGGCTCCGGCTCACCAGACCTCCGGGATCTGGGAGACTTGGGCCAGATCTCTCCCCCAGCCCCGAGCAGACAGAGCCTTGGGGCTCTTCTGCTCCCCCAGGAGATTGGGATGGGAGGGACAGTTCCCCATCCCGGCCGGCGGCGGCTCACCAGGAGGTCCAGGGTGACGGGCTGGGAGCCGTTGGCGCTCTCGCCCTTCTCAAACTGGTGCTCGAGCCGGAGCAGGACGGTGCCGGGGTCCCAGGGTGCCAGCGTGAGGAGGTGGACGTTGGGCGGCAGCTCCCGCCGCAGCGCGGAGAACTGCAGGGGAAGAGGGTCAGCGAGGTGGCACCATCCCCCCCCCCCCCCGTCCCCAGGCACGGGGACGGCCCCGTCCCCGTCCCCGCGTCACCTGCTGGAGGCTGGGCTGGCCGTGGCGGTAGGATGAGCCCCCGCCGGGCGCCAGCACCACGTAGGGCGCCATGAACTCCTGCTGGGCCAGCGGCCGGTGCTGGTCGGCCGCCGACTCCACCGTGTCGAGGAGGACGAGGTGGCGGCCGCGCACCACCAGCCCCTTGTTGTCGGCCCCGGACTCCTGCAGCGGCTCCCCCACGCCCCGCGCGTCGTCGTACAGGAGCCGCCGATGGACCTGGAGTCGTTGGGGGAGGCGGTTAAAATCCCAGTTTGTCCCCAACTCGGGGACCACCGCGCTTGTCCCCTCCTCACCATGAGCTCCAGGGAGCCATCGATGATGCTGCTGCCGCCCTGCGACCGGTCCGTCAGCACCGTCAGCTGGAACTTCTTGTCCTAGAGCAAGGAGGACAGGGCCATGCGTGAGACGAGCTCTGCCCCGGGCTCAGCCCGCGGTGCCCCCCCTGCTACCACCCTGAGGCCAGTGCCTTGATGTAGATGCGGCTGTTCACAGGGTAGTAATTCCCCGCGACCGGCTCCGTCTGGCTCAGGTTCCACGTGGGACGGTAGTCGCGCCTAGGGGACAAGGTAGAGCCCAAATATGGGGGGGTGTCACCGTGCCAAACGCCCGCGCCGCCCCCACACACGGCCCTGGGACCTCCCCGACCTGCGCTCCAGGATCTGCCGCCCGTTGGAGTCGGTGTAGAAGCGGGCGTTTGTCTGCAGCGTGGTCTCGAAGCGGCTGATGATCTCCTTGCCCCAGCCATCCCTGAGAGGCGGCGAGAGGTGAGCCGGGCTGCCGGGGCGGCTCCCGGCGGCTCCGAGCGGCTCCCCGAACTCACGCCACGGGGATGGGCCCCACGGTCCACTCCAGCTCCACGAAGGGCTGCCCCGCGTAGAGACGCACCACCTGGGAGCACCACGAGGAGAAGTTCTGGTAGACCTCCTGCACCAGGGCGTTCTGCGAGGGACACGCGGGGCGTCAGGGCCACCGTCCCGGGGACACCCCCGGGGACGCCCCCCGGCCCCGCGGCCCACCTTCACCAGGTACGTGGGGACCTGCTTGGAGCCGGAGACGGGGAAGGGCTCGGACCGGTTGGGCCGGAAGATGTAGGCGCCCGAGGCCTGGGGATTCTCCTCATTCCCGGTGCTCGCGTTGTACCTGGGCGAGAGGAGCACGCGCCGTGGGGAGGGCCCTAGCGCCGGGAAGCCAGGCGTCCGGGGCCCTGCTGGCACCCACCAGTAGAAGCTCTGGAAGACGGGCAGCGAGATGCTCTTGTCCAGGTTCTGGATCTCCTTGAGGTGCCCGGTGAGGGGGTCGAACAGCACCCGGACGTGCTGCGGGGAGGACACGGCGCTGGGTCGAGCATCTCTCTCCCGTTGCTTCCAGCTCCCCCATCCCCGCTCAACCCTTGGACAACCCCTTCCCAGGGCCTCCCGCTTGCCCAATCACCCCAGAACTGGTTTAACTGGGCCACGGAGGCGCAGCTCCGCTGGTGGAGCAACACTGATGGTTTTTCTCCCCAGCGTTTTGGGGCGAGACACTGGCAAAAGCCCAAGGGACCGGCTCCAGCCTCTGGGACCCACCATCGCACGGGGAAAGACCCGGAGCCCAGCCCGCACCTCCCTGGGGGCCGCGTCCCTCCCCAGCAGGGCCGTACCTCGTTCTGGATCTCCCGGGCCCGCAGGGACACCGGGGGCCGGGCCAGGCGCGCGTGGGGGTCCCCGCGGCCCAGCTGGGAGACCGTGAAGGTGCTGAAGCCCACGGCGGGCGCCGAGGCCTGGAAGATGAGCTCCCGCGTGGCGTTGCCTCGGTCCCGCCGCAGCCGGCGGGTGAAGCGGGAGACGGGGACGACCTGGGGAGGGGGGCAGGGAGGCGTCAGAGGGGGGGTCGCGAGGCCGGGGGCAGCCCGGGGGACGGGTCTCGGCTCACCTCGCTGGGCACGGGCTGGCCCTGGGGGTCCGTCACCGCATAGGACACCCCGTTCACCGGCAGCCGCACGGGCCAGGAGACGCGGCGGCCCAGGGGGTTGTAGAGGATCACGATGAACTGGAGGAGACAGACGGATGCGCTGCGTCAGCCTCGCGGCCCCCCCCAACAACCCCTCCGCCCCAGTTCTCCCCCCCCGAACGCGGCCGCAGCCCCCGGCGCCGAGGTCCTTACGTGGCCGGCCGCCTCCGTCAGGGGACACGTGCTGACGTTGAGGGCGTTGCAGAAGATGAAGTTCTCCTTGATGCCGCTGATGCTGGCCAGGGCGTTGGCGACGAGGACCTGCGGGGAGCAAGGGACGGTCGCGGCGCAGCCCCGTCACCTCGGCCGTGCCGTAACGAGGGGCGGCAAACGAGGCCAGAAGCAGCCGGGGCCACGGACATCGGTTCGTCCCTCTGTCCCCCAGACCGTGGCCGCAGTCACGGGCTTGTCCCTGGCTCTCATCCTCTGGCCACGGTCATGCAGCCACCAGCTTGTCCCCCAGGCAATGCCCCGGCCACTGGTTTTGTCCCCAGACGCCGGTCACAGTCCTGGCCACCCGCTTGCCCCCCCCAAACGCCGTCTCGCCCCCCGAACCGGCCGCAGGACCCTCACCTGGCAGGCCTCCCACCCCGCGGCCAGCTGCTTGGCATAGTCGTTGGCCACGTGCTGCTTCTCCGTCCCGGTCACGGCGTCGTGGTGCTGGGCCACGGCCACGGCTTCGCCTGCCGGGGGGGCGGAGGGGTGTCAGGGCGGCGCGGAGGGGCCTGCGGGCGCTTCGAGCGCCGGCACTTACGGAGCACGGAGCCGTCCCCAGACCCGTAGGGCCCTTCCCGTGCCGCCGGCCCCGTCACGGCCTCCAGCTGGTTGCAGATCTGCCGGGTGGGGAAGGGAACGTCAGGAAGAGGGGCCCAGGCGTCCGGGCCGCGCCGCGGGGCCGGGACCCCGACCCACCTGCAGGAAGTTGTTGCTGAGCCGCTCATAGCGCTTGAAGGCCGGCCGGCTGGTGAAATACCCCGTCCAGAACTGGTGGGGACCGTCGGCGTAGGGGAAGAAGTCGTCCGTCTTCAGGGACCTGCGGGACACTCAGGCCGTGTCCGTGCCCGCCCGCTCCTCTCTCCCCAGGGGCCCCCCGGACGCCTGGGCTCCCTCTCCGTCCCCGACCTCACCAGGACAGGTTGGCCCGGTGCAGCTCCCACAGGTAGCAGGACGGGGTGGAGTAGAGCACGTGGACGCGGCTGCCGTTGGCTTGCTGGAGAAGACGGGCATGGGGTGAGCTGTCGGGGATGGAGCAGAGGGGGGACGGGACATCGGGGGAGGCCCAGGGGACGGGAGGTGACACGGGGGACCCCGCTCACCCGGGCGTTGACGTGGGCGATCAGCTTGTCCATGTTCTTGAACCACAGGTTGGCGTTCTCGTACTGGAAGTCGGAGCCCATCGTCATGATGATGTGGTTGGTGCGGTACTGCTTGGCCTGGGGAGGGACCGGTTAGCACCCCCGGGCCCAGAGCCCAGGCGTCCGGGCACCCCGAGGCCCGGGGAAGGGCCCAGGCGTCCGGGGCTGCTCACCTGGTCGGCTGCGATCCCCAGGAAGGTGGTGACGATGGTGTCCACATTGTTCTCCTCGCTGTCCCCGTCCACCACGGGGGGGTCAGAGCAGAGCTGGTCCCAGCAGAAACCGGACGGGGGGTTGTAGACATCGGGGAGGATGCCTGGGGACAGGGACGGGGACAGGGTTGGGGACAGGGGAACTGGCCTGGGGACAGGGATGGGGACCAGCCTGGGGATGGGGACAGGGGAACTGGCCTGGGGACAAGGGATGGGGACAAGGGAACTGGCCTGGGGTCAAGGGATGGGGACAAGGGATGGGGAACAGCCGGGAAACAAGGGAATTGGCCTGGGGACAGGGATGGGGACAGGGTTGGGGACAAGGGAACTGGCCTGGGGACAGGGACGGGGACAGGGGAACTGGCCTGGGGACAGGGATGGGGACCAGCCTGAGGACAAGGGAACTGGCCTGGGGACAGGGATGGGGAACAGCCTAGGGACAAGGGAACTAGCCTGGGAACAGGATTGGGGACAGGGGAACTGGCCTGGGGACAAGGGATGGGGAACAGCCTAGGGACAAGGGAACTGGCCTGGGGACAGGGATGGGGGCAGCCAGAGAACGAGGGCAGCCTTGGGGACAGCAGATGAGAAGACGGGAAAGCCAGGAAGGGCCCCAGGGGACGGTGCCAGCCCCGGGCAGGACCCAAGAAGGGCCAGCGGGGCCGGGCCACCGCCGGGAGGGGCCGGGGGCCGGGCCGGGGGGCGCCCGAGGGCCCCGTCGCACCGGTGAAGAGGTCGGCGGCGGGCGGCTGCAGGCTGCCGCTGGCCCTCCAGAGCAGCTCCATGTCGCGGAGCCGCTGCCGCGCCGCCTTGTCCTGCTGGTCCACGCGCCCCACGAAGAGCCCGTCGTAGCCCATCTGCGGGGGTCCCGGGGAGCGGGGGGTCAGGGGGGCCGCGGGGCGCCCTCGCCCTCGCCGCGGGGCCCGGCCCGGCCCGGCTCACCTGGGCGAAGAGGGCGGCCTGCTCGCGCGCGTGCCCGAAGGGGTCGATCTGCCAGGCCACGCGGGGCCTCGCGCAGCCCCCGAAGGTGCGGCGCAGGAAGCGGCGCCCCAGCGCCAGCTGCTCGATGACGGGGCCGTAGTGGGCGGCCGCCTCGTCGTTCATGCACCAGCCGCCCAGCACGAACTCCAGGCGCCCTGCGGGGGGGACGGCGACGGGGACGGGGACGCGGCGGGGCAGCCCGTGACCTCCCCGCATCCCCCCGCGGCGCCCCAGAGCCTCCAGGGACGCCTCGGTCCCCCAGCGCCACCGTGTGTCCCCTGGGTGTCCCCCAATGTCACGGGGCGCCCCCATGTCCCCCAGGCCCTGCAGAGGCACCTCGGTCCTCCCTGCGTGTCCCCAATGCCCGTGTCCCCACAGGGACACCCTCAGGAGCACCCTGCGTCCCTCTGTCATGTCCCTGTGTGTCCCTGATGGTCACGTCCCCCTGTCCTCCCTGCCACCTACCCATGTGTCCCCAATGCCCATGTCCCCACAGGAGCACCCCATGTTCCCCTGTCCCCTCCACCATGTCCCTGTGTGTCCCCAATGCCCGTGTCCCCACAGGAGCACCCCATGTCCCCCTGTCCCCTCCACCATGTCCCTGGGCATCCCAATGCCCACGTCCCCCAGGGACACCCTCAGGAGCACCCTGTGTCCCGCTGTCCCCACCATGTCCCTGTGTGTCCCCAATGCCCGTGTCCCTGCAGGGACACCCCAGTCCCCTCGGGAGCACCCCATGTCCCCCCACCATGTCCCTGTGTGTCCCCAATGCCCACGTCCCCCCAGGGACACCCTGGTCCCCTCTGGAGCACCCCATGTTCCCCCCACCACGTCCCTGTGTGTCCCCAATGCCCACGTCCCCACAGGAGCACCCCATGTCCCCCTGTCCCCCCGCCATGTTTCTGTGTGTCCCCAGTGCCCATGTCCCCATAGGAGCACCCCATGTCTCTCTGTCCCCCCCCATGTCCCTGTGCATCCCTCCAAGAGCACCCCATGTCCCCCCACCACATCCCTGTGTGTCCCCAATGCCCACGTCCCCCCAGCCCCCTCTGGGGATGCCCCACGCGTCCCTCCCTCGCCCACGCCAGGGACAAACCCCCCCCGTGCCACGTCCCCGCGTCGCCGTACCCTGGTCGACGAGCTGGCGCACGAGCTGGCGCGTGGCCTCGTCCTGCTGCCGCCACCAGCGGGCCAGGAAGGCCACCTCGGCGTAGACGAAGCGCTTGGCGGGGTCGGCCGCCAGCTGGGCCACCACCGAGTCCAGGATGTACTGCACCCCCGCATGCTGCAGCTCGTTCCGGGCTGGGGGCGGCACCGGGGGGGGGGGACACGGGGTCATGGTGACAGCCGGGGGGACGGGGGGTCACAGTGACGGCCAGGGGGGACACAGGGTCATGGCAACACCTGGGGGGACATGGGGGGGACACAAGGGGGACGGGGGTCACAGCAACGTCCGGGGGGGACACAGGAGACATCCAGGGGGACGTGGGGAAGATGGGGGTCACAGCAATGTCCAAGGGGGACATAGGGTCACATCAACACCCAAGGGGGACACAGAAGACATCGGGAGGGGACAGGGGTCACAGCAGCATCCCATAGGGACACAGGGTCATGGCAACATCTGGAGAGTGACACAGGACACAGGCGACACGGGGGTCACAGCAACATACAGGGGGACACAGGGGACATCCAGGGGAATGTGGGGGTGATGGCAACATCCAGAGGGGGGACAGGAGACATCTGAGGGACATGGAGAGGACAGGGATCACAGCAACATCTGGGGGGGGACACAACATCATGGCAACATCTGGAGGAGACGTGAGGGTCTCAGCATCGTTCGGGGAGGAAAATAGGTCACAACGCCGTCCCAGGGAGGACATGGGACGGCGGGGTCCCGGCACCACCCCAGGGGGCCGCCAGCTTCATCCCCGACGTCCCCTCCACCCCCACGGCGGCCTCGGAGGCGTCGCCTCCGTCCCTGCGCTGGCCTTGCCGCGTGTCCCCTCCACCCCCACGGCGGCCTTGGGGGACGTCACCGCCGTCCCTGCAGTCTCCCGGGCGGCCTTGGGGGACGTCACCCCCCCCCCCCCCGTTCCCCGGGGACGAGGGCAGAGCCGTGCCGAGGCCACCCGAGGCGGCGGGGACGACGCACCTCCGTAGAAGTACTGCTCCACCGTCTTCAGCCAGCCCACGTCGTTGTGCGTGTGGGCCACGAGGTGCACGTTGAGCAGGCCGGGCCGCGTGGCGGGGCACGACTGCGGGAGCGCCCGGGCGTCAGGGCGGGCTCCCCCGGCCCCCTTTCCCCCCCCCCTTGTCCCCCCCCCCCCGTCAAACAGGAGTGAAACGGGGCCGCGGGGCTGAACCGCGCTCGGGGAGGAGGAAGGATGGCAGCAGCCTCGTTTCCGGAGGAAGCCAGGCCTGGACGTCGTGGGGTTGCGGGTGAAATAGTACCAACAGCTGCTCAAAAACAGCCCCCCCCCCCAGCGAGATGGGGGGGCAGGACGCCTGGGCCCTCTGCCCAGAGAGAGCCGGGTGGGGGGGGGAGGAAGGAAGGGGCTGGCCAGGACACCTGGGCCCTCTGCGGCGGGGGAGGCGGAAGGGAGACGCAAGAGCCCGAACGCGTGACCGGTCACTGCCCGGCTGCGAGCCCCGGCGCCGCCCTGGACTCTGGCCGTCTCCTCCCTGCCGGCCCCTGGACAACCCCCCCCAGCTCCCCAGTATCCCCCCAGCCACCCCAATATCCCCCCCCAGTCACCCCATCCTCTCCCTCCACCCCCAGGGTCCCCCCACCCCACATCCCTTCTCTTCCTCCCCCAGTATCACCCCAGTTCTCCCAGTTATTTCCACTCCATCTTGCTCTCCCAGCCTCTCTCAGCTCTTCCAATCCCACCCCAGTCTCTCCCAGTCCCAGTTCCTCCCAGTCCCCTCCAATTTCTCCCAGTTCCCTCCAGTTCTTTCTGGTTTTAGCTTCCCCCTTTCTCCCACTCTCACCCAGTGCCCCCACTTCTAGTTTCCCTCGGATGCTCCCAGTGTCCCCAGTCCCTCCCAGTCTCCTCCTCCGAGCTCCCCAGTCACAGTTCCCCCCAGTCCCTCCCAGTGTCTCCAGTCTCTCTCAGCCACAGATTCCCCAGTAACCCCAGCCTCTCTCTCCCAGTTCCTCCCAGTGCTGCCACTCCCCGTTTCCCTAGTACCTCCAGCCTCTTTCCCAGTTCTCCCCCAGCCCCCCCAGTTCCTCCCAGTACCGCCAGCCCCAGTTTCCCCAGTCTCTCCCAGTCCCCCCGGTCCCTCCCAGTCCCAGTTTCTCCAGTCTCTCCCAGCTTCCCCAGTCCCTCCCAGTGCCGCCAGCCCCCGTTTCCCCCGCTCCCACCTGGTACCCGCACCCCGCGGCCGCGGCGGCAGCCGCCGCCTCCCCCAGCAGCAGCAGCACCAGCGCCGCCGCCCCGGGCACCGCCATGCCGCTCGCGACCGCGGTCATGTGACCGCCCGCTCACGTGACACGAGGGTTCCCCCCCCGCCCCTCCCCGCAACCGGGAGCCAATCCACGGTGAGGGGCGGGGCAGCAGCCGCGGCCTCGCCGATAAAAACGCCCCCCCGAGCTCTGATTGGTTGCAGCGCGCAGGAGGCGGGAAGACCGTGTAGAAATGACAGGGCGGCTCGCCTATCCCATGAAGCGGAGCGCGCGGCAGGGGCGGTGACATAAGGACGCTCACCAATTAAGAAGAAGCATCGCCCATGATTGACAGCGCGAGTCACGCCCGCGTTACCACGGGAGACGAACGTTGGAAACGCCCCCCTCCCCGCGGTGGGAAAAACGCTCGGTAGCCAATGACCGGTAGCAGCTCTCAGAATCCCGCCCCCCTCCCACACGTGATTGGCGGAGAGAGTGAGAGGGGCGAGCGCTCTCCTCCAATGGGGCGTCGAGCAGCGGTGTGGCGGGAGGCGCGAGGCTTTTCCTCACAGAGGCGCTCGCGCCGCGGCGGGCTGAGGGGAGCCGGGCTATGTCCACCCTCAGCCCCCATGCCATCTCCCCCATGGCCGCCCCCAACCACCTCATCGTCTCCCCCTCGGCCCCCCACAGCTGCCCCAAGCAGCCCTGAGCCCCTCTCAGCCCCCCGGGTTCCCCCCTGCCATGGTCCCCCTCAACCCCGGCTGGACGCAGCCCTTGTACCCCTCCGCCACCTTCACCTACCGCCCAAAACACACCGTCTTGGGCATCCTGGGCGTCCCACTGGCTCCCTTGGCGCTGCTCCGACCATTCCAGCTGCCAACCCTGGGGGAGCAACCGGGTGGCAGCCCCCTGCCTCCCCTCTCCCCGATGCAGCAGCTCCAGGCACGTGTCCTCGCAGCCTCCTGACCTAGGGACGGCGTCGAACACGCGCAGCAGCTAATCCTTCTGCCAGTGGGGCTCTTTCGCCTTCCTGGGAACACCAGGCAGAGCCATAATTCACGCCCTGGAGAGCTCCGTGAGCTCCACCTGCCTTGGCCAAAAAGGAGCCTCGGAGCACGGGTTTGCTGGCGTCCTGCGAGAGTCTGTACCCTCGCTGTGGCCTTAATTGGGTTAAAAACATGCACGCGCACTGGAAAACAGAACGAGCCATTTCAAAAGCCAGCGAGCTCCCTCCAAGAGCTGTTCCTTTATTTTTTTCAGCTGGGCTACGACCCGACACCGGTACAGAGCGTCACCACGGAGGAGACATGGGCTGGGGGTTCTGCAGGTAGGACATCACCACGGCCGAGATGGACAGCCTGGCGGGAGAAAAGAAGGGGGAAAATCAACCTGGGCTTTGGAAAACATGGCAAAACCGTGATGCTTTTCCCGCTCTTCCCTCGTATCCTCCCCCTCCCAGGGAGCTCGATCCCCAGATTCATCCCCGGCGCTCACATGAAGCTGCTCATCATCTGCTTGGTGTCCTCGGAGCTGCGGGAGTTGGCGAAGCTGATGAAGGAGCAGTAGACGGCGATCCAGGCGCACCACTTCAGCTGTGCGCGGAGGGGTACGGTTGGGCGTGGGGACGCCCCAGGGACGGTCCTCCTGTCCCCACGGACATCCCCGGGTACAGTCCCTGAGCCCCCGTGGTGCTTCTTCACCCTGATGCTCCCCAGAGCCAGTCCCGGCCCCCCCACAACCCTCATCCACCCCAAACCCCCCAGGGCTGGTCACGGTCCCCCCATAACCCTCAGCCGCCCCAAAACCCCTCAGGTCTGCTCATGGTCCCCCCATAACCCTCATCCGCCCCAGGGCCGGTCCTGGTTGCCCCATAACCTTCGCCCACCCCGGCACGTCCTAGAGCCTGTCCCTTTTCTCCATCCCCAGTCCCAGTGCCCTCGCCCACCCCAGGCCAGTCCCTGTCCCAGGTCCCCGGTGCCTCGCGGGCCAGTGCTGGTGCCTTTGTCCTCCCCGTGCCCCCCAGGCCAGTCCCTGTCCTGGTTCCCTGGTGCCTCCCGGATCGGTCCTGGTGCCCCCACCTGCCCCGCGTCCCCCATGTTGGTCCCTGTCCTGGTTCCCCGGTGCCTCCCGGATCGGTCCTGGTGCCCCCGCTCACCCCATGGCCCCCAGGCCGGTCCCTGTCCCGGTGCCCCCCTGGGCCTGTGCCCTCTCCCACCCCGAGCCGGTCCCTGTCCCGGCTCCCCGGTGCCCCCCGGGCCGGTGCCCTCTCGCACCCCGGCCGGTGCCTGTCCCGGTGCTCCGCGGTGCCGCCGGCCCCCGCCGCGCACCTTGAGCATGAGGCCGCACATGCTGAACACCATGCCCAGCAGGTTCATGTAGTCCGGCGTGGGGTCCTCCAGCGCCGGGTTGGTCTCCGTGGCCGGCGGCTTGTACCTGGCGGGGGGGGGGGTGGCCGTGAGCCGGTGCCCCCCCCCTTTCCCCGGTGCCGCCCCCCCCCTCTCTCCCCGGCGCCCTCCCCCCCTTCACCTGGCCACCCGCGCCGGCCGCCGCGGGTCCGCCATGCTGCGCCGCTTCCGCCGCCGCCGCCGGAAGAGGCTCCTGGGCGGCGGCGGCGGCGGCGGCGGTGGCGGTGCCGGGCCCGGCCATGGCCTTTCCCCGCCCGCGGCCCGGCCGCGCCGAGCTGCCGCGCCGCCGGGTGCGCAGCCTCGAGTGCGGGCAGGGCGCCGTGCGCGCCGCCCGCTTCAACGGTGAGGATGGGCCGCAGGGCACCGCGACCGGGACCGGGGCCGGGCTGCCTGCCTGCCGGGGGGGGGAACGGGCACCGGGTTGCATCCCGCGTGGGAACGGGGAGCGGACTACATCCCGGGAAGGGGATTGGGACCGGGGTGCATCCCGGGAGAGGGAACCGGGAGCGGGGAACGGGGACCGGGCTCCATCCCGGGAGGGGGATTGGGGCCGGGCTCTATCCCGGGAGAGGGAACCGGGGAGGGGGCTCTATATCGGGAGAGGGAACCGGGAGCGGGGAACGGGGACCGGGCTCCATCCCGGGAGGGGGATTGGGACCGGGCTCTATCCCGGGAGAGGGAACCGGGGAGGGGGCTCTATATCGGGAGAGGGAACCGGGAGCGGGGAACGGGGACCGGGCTCCATCCCGGGAGGGGGATTGGGACTGGGGTCTATCCCAGGAGAGGGAACCGGGGCCCGGGCTCTATCCCGGGAGGTACGGGGCTCCATCCCGGGGGGGGACCGGGTTCCATCCTGAGGGAGAACCAGGGCCGGGGTCCATCCCCAGTGCGGGGGGGAACAGGGATCAGGCTCCATCCCGGGGGGGACCGGGACGAGGCTCCATCCTGGGAAGGAGGAACCAGGGCCGGGGTCCATCCCGGGGAGGAGAGGACTGGAACTGGGCTCCCGGTGACCATCCCGGCGAGGGGGTACCGAGGACCGGGATCCTCGGCTCCATCCCGGGGGGGGGGGGGGTCCAGGCTCCCGGCCCCCACCCTTGGTGCAGGGGAAGGGAGACCCCAACTCCTTGTCCCACTGTGGGGACGCTCAGAGAAGATCCCGGACTCCTGGGTCCTTTCCCGGGGGGGGGGGGGAGGAGGTGCTCGTTCAGAGCTTCTGCCTTTGGGTGCTGGGGCAGGGGGGGGTCACGGGGTGAGGGGGGGGGTCAGGCTCCGGCCCCCCCCCCTCTCCCAGCGCCGTCCTGCCCCCTCGGCAGTGGACGGGAATTACTGCCTGACCTGCGGCAGCGACAAGTCCCTGAAGCTCTGGAACCCGCACAAGGGCACCCTGCTGCGCACCTACCACGGCCACGGCTACGAGGTGCTGGACGCCGCCGGGTAAGGAAGGGGCCGCGGGGGGGCCGCGGGGGGGCACGGCGCGTCCCCCCCCACCCCACCAACCCACACCGCCTCTCCGCTCCCCCCCAGCTCCTTCGACAACAGCCAGCTCTGCTCCTGCAGCGCCGACAAGACCGTGGCGCTCTGGGACGTGGCCACGGGCCAGGTGGTCCGCAAATTCCGGGGACACGCCGGGGTGAGAGCCGGGGGGGACGGGGAGGGGCCGGGGCGCCGGCGGCACCGGCCGAGCGGGTGACGCCCCGCTCCCTCTCCCCCCCCGCAGAAGGTGAGCTGCGTCCAGTTCAATGAGGAGGCCACGGTCATCGTGTCCGGTAAGGAAACGTCCCGGCGGTGCCTCGCCGACGCGGGGGCCCCCCCTGACCCCCCCCCCCCTCGCCTCCCGCCAGGCTCCATCGACTCCACCGTGCGGTGCTGGGATTGCCGCTCGCGCCGCCCAGACCCCGTGCAGGTCCTGGATGAGGCCAAGGACGGCGTCTCCAGCGTGAAGGTCTCGGACCACGAGCTCCTCTCGGGGTGAGGGACGGGGCCACCATCGCGGGGTGGGGGCACGAGGGGGGGGGCCCCCACGCGCTGACGCCTCCCTCTCCGCAGCTCCGTGGACGGCCGCGTCCGGCGCTACGACCTCCGGGCGGGCCAGCTCTACTCCGACTATGTGGGAAGTGAGTGATGCCCCACACGCACGTTTTTTGGGGGGGTGGGAACGCCCCCCCCCGCGCCTGGGGGGCTCCCGCCAACCCCGCGGCTGCTTTCAGGCCCCATCACCAGCGTGTGCTTCAGCAAGGACGGGCAGTGCGTCCTGGCCGCCAGCCTCGACTCCACGCTGCGCCTGCTCGACAAGGACACGGGCGAGCTGCTGGGCGAGTACGAGCCCCCTCCCCGGGGCCCGGGGTGCGGGGGGGGCACCGTGGGGCGCCCCCCACCCCCCCCCCGGCCTCACCCCGCTCCCCGCAGGTACACGGGCCACCGCAGCACCACGTACAAGCTGGACTGCGTGCTGAGCGAGCAGGACACGCACGTGGGCAGCGCCTCCGAGGACGGCAAGGTTTACTTCTGGGACCTGGTGGAGGTGAGCCGGGGCGGGGGGGGAACCAAAACCGCGGCGTTTCGGGGTGCGTAACACCCCGGGGGCGGGGGGGGGCCACGCTCGCCCCCTCACCCCTCCCTCGGCCCCCGCAGGGCTCGCTGGCGCTCAGCCTGGCCGTGGGCCGCGGCGCGGTGCAGTCGCTCGCCTTCCACCCCGCGCTGCCCTGCCTGCTGGCCGCCGCCGAGGGCCGGCTCCAGCTCTGGCGCGAGGAGACCTTCGAGGAGGGGGGCGACGCGCCGGCGTGACGTGCCCGGAAAAAACCGGGGGGGGGTGCCGGATCCGGCCCCCGCGGCGGCGCAGCCCCCAGGGTGCCCCCCCCTCCTCCCCCCCGATAAGGAATAAAACATCACGGAGAAGCTGCAGTGCTTTATTGGAGTGTGCGGAGCCGCCTGGATCCCCTCCCCCCCCCCGCGCAATCCAATAAATAACATCAAAAAAACTCGAGGAAAGAGCTGGCGCAGGGGTTCAGGGATGGACGGAGATGGGGGGGTCCCAGCCCCCCCAGCCCCCTCCCCACCCCCCCAAGCACCCCAGGAGAAAGCGACCGGATGCCAGCTCAACCCAGCTCCGCTCGGGAAGCAGCGCCTGGACATACCCTGCGGGGGGGGGACAGGGATGCAGGGAGTCCCCACACAGTGCTGGGGGGGCTCAGGCAGCTGGGGGGGGGCTCAGGCGTCCCCCCCCCCCGGGGCACGACCAGCTCAGTCTCCCGGCGTCTCCCCGCGGAAGGCATCGGCTTTCTGGGCGAACGTCTCTGCCACCAGCAGCGGAAAGACCAGGGAGGCGTCAGCGTAGACCTGGGGGGGGGCAGCAGGAGAAGGGATCAGGATTGGGGGGAGACCCCACCCCGGGCCCCCCCCCCACCCCACCCCGTGCACCCACTTTCACCGGCGTGGCGTCCATCCGGATTTTGCCCCAGGACACAGCCTCGTCCGGCCGCGCCCCCGAGTCGGAGCCGTCGAACTCCTGCGCCGTGTTGACGTAGACGGAGAAGTCGGCCCCGTTCCTCTGCGGGGAGGGAGACGGGGTGAGACGGGGCCTCCCCGGGGGGCCACCCTGTCCCCCCCCCCCACTGTCCCCGTCCCCCCCCCGACGCTGTCCCCAATCCTCCTCACCATGAGGTTGGCGTTGGCGATGTGGTGCTTCACCAGGCCTCCTCCCAAAATGATCATTCCCGTCTTCTTGGCGAAGATGGCCTGGGTGTTAATGAGCCGCAGGTCTGCGGGCAGAGAGGGCTGTGAGAGAGCCCAGGCGTCCGGGGGGACGTCCCCGTCCCCCCCCCACCCACCGCCCCCCCCCAGGAGGCCGGACTCACCCTCCACGATGTCCAGCACCAGCCCCGGGCGCTTGTAGGAGTGGAAGAAGATCATGTCCCCCAGGGAGCCGTCGGTGAGCGCCGGGCTCAGCACCGGGATGTTGTTCTGGAAAGGGGCGCGCGGTGACGCCGAGGGGACACGGTGACGCCGAGGGGATGTGGCGACGCCCCGAGCGACCGTCCCCACCGCCGCCTACCTTCTGCGCCCAGTAATAGACCGACTCGGGGTTGTTGATCTCCTTGCCCAGGCGCGCGATCATCTTGGACGGGGTCCACTTCACGCCCTGCCGGATCGGGACGCTCAGGGCCCCGTGGACCCAGGCGTCCGGGCTCCTGTTCCCCTCCCCCAAGCCCGGGGGGGGGACCCAGGCGTCCGGGGAGCCCCTCACCTGCGTGTCCTGCTCGTCCACCATCTTCTCCAGGATGGGCGTCAGCCAATCCTCAAACTTGCAGTAGTTGTCGTTGGGCACCAGCAGGTTCCCGATCCTGGGGACGAGGTCACGGGCTCAGCGGGGACCCCCAGCCCCGGAGGGGACCCAGGCGTCTGGGAGGGGACGCGGGCGGCCAGTACCTGTTGATGCCGCGCTGGCGCAGGTCCTGGCCCCGCAGGTTGAAGTCCCCCACGTAGGTGGGCGCCAGGCACTTGATGAGATCCTCCTCCACCCCCCCAGCCGTGGTCACCAGCACGTCCACCTGCGCCAGGCGGAGGGGGGAGCACGGGTCAGGGCTGGCACCTTGGGGATCCCCCCCAGGGATGGGGCTAGGACCTCAGGGATCACCTGGGATCCCCCTAGGGATGGGGCTGAGACCTTGGGGACCTCCCAAGACCCCCTAGGAACTGGGTTGGAACCTTGGGAACCCCCTGGGACTCCCCAGGGACAGGGCTGGGACCTCAGGAACCCCCAGAGATGGGGCTGGGAATTTGGGGACCCTCCAGGACCTGAGTGAGACCTCAGGAACCCCCTGAGAATCCCCTAGGAATGGGATGGGACCTCAAGGACCCCCAAGGGAGAGCTGGGACCCCCCGGAGACCCCACAGGGTCCCCAGGGCCAGGGCTGGGCCCCTGGGAACACCCCAAGAACCGAGCTGGGAACCCCTAGGGACCCTGCGGGCACCTCAGGGGACACCTTGGGGACAGCACTGGCACTTTGGGGACATTCCCGGAAACAAGCCGGGAACCCCGGAGCCACCGCAGGGATCGGGCTGGGACCTTCCAGGGACCTCGGAGGCGCCCCATGGATGGGAGGGGACGACCCCGGGGCCTCCCCGCAGGGCGCGGTGTCCCCACGGTGTCCCCGCACCATGTTGTGCTGCACCAGGTAGCGGATGGTCTCGCGGACGCCGGAGCTGATGAGGTTGGAGGTGAAGCCCAGGAAGATGGTGCAGCCCGAGGTTGCCCGGGGCCAGGGGTTGAGCCCGGCGCGGTCCCGCTCCTCCTCGCTCAGCGGCTCCAGCTTCGCCGCGATCTGCCACGTCGGCGAGGGGGGGGTGTCAGGCCTCGCCGGGGGGGCCCAGGCGTCCGGCACCCCCCCGTCCCCCGCAAAGGGGCCCAGGCGTCCGGCTCACCATGCGGTGGATCTCGGCGACGGCCTGCGCGAAGCTGGTGGCCTGGAAGCCGGTGGTGCGGAAGGAGCGGAGCAGCGCGCCGTGGTCGGGGCCGCCGGCGAAGTCGTAGCCGCGCACCGGGAGGCTCTCGGTGGGGAGGCGCCCGCTCCGCTTCAGCACGGCCTGCAGGGCCGCCGCGGGGGCCTGTCCCGGCGCCGCCATGGCAGCCCCGGCGGCCCGCGGCTCGCTCCCCACGATCACGCCGCCGCCGCCGCCGCCGCCCGACTGGGCGCTGCCATCTTGCTCCGCGCCGTACCGCGCCGTACGGATGCGCGCCGCCGTCTTGATCCCCGGGCGCCGAGCCGCGCCGTACCGCGCCGTACCGCTGCACGCCGCCATCTTGCTCCCTGCGCGCCGCTCTGTACGGTTGCGCGCCGCCATCTTGCTTCCTGCGCGCCGCGCTGCCGTATGCGCGGGTGACGCCATCCTGACGCGCATACGGCGGCCTCAAAGGGACAGAAGACATCCAGAAGCGAAACACTTTCGTTTACGGAGCCGTTCCCATACTAGGGTCCTTCCGCCAAACTCCACCCTCTGCAGCGCCCCAAACCTGTCCAATCTCACCCCAAATGCACGTTCCCCCGACCAGCATCATCCCAAATCCTCGTCCCCTTGCCTCACCCCACACCTCCACCCCAGCCTGCCCCCACCTCTCCCCAAATCCACGTCCCCCCGCTGGCACGCCACACCCCGCGGAGCGACTCGCGGCTACGGCACCGGCTCCAGTTCAGCCAAATCCTTTTAATAACCAACGAACAAAAACAGCGGTTCCAAACTCAACCGAGGGCCTGCTAGGCCTGGCCCGTCTCCTCCGCCCCCGGAGGGATCGGGCGGGGGACGGAGAGGGCTCCCCGGATCCGGCAGAGCGAGGCTGCAGCCCCCCAGGAAGTGGCAGGGGACCAGCGGAGGCCCGGGGAGCCCTGGCAGGGTCACCGCCGGCCCCTCCTTGGCAGTGCACACGCGGTCCGCGGTGGCTCGTCAGCGCCGGAGCCGCCACACCTCCACCGAGAGCGCCCCGGAGGCAGCGGCCACCGTGTCGCCCTCCACGCTGATCTGGAAAGAGCAGGGAAGGGGGCGTGAGGGGAGGAACAGAGCTGCGGAGGCAGGGAAGAGAGGGAGCGTCCGCACACGCATTCACAGGAAAGACCCTGAGCGGGGCCGCGCCGCTCCCTTACCCCGTTGAACACGTCGTAGTGCGTCTGGGAGCAGATGGTGCGAGGAGGGTCCGTAGGAATGTGTATCTGAAAAGAGGGAAGGAGCCGTTGGCACGCGCCGTCGCGGGCAGGGATCGAGGGGGAGCTCCCAGCCCTCGGACTTCGCCCGCGCGCAGCCCTCACCCGCAGCGTCCGGTCGGTGGACGTGGTGTAGAGGGAGCCCAGGGAGCGCCAGAGCCCCGTGATCTGCGAGCGGTGCCCCACGTTGAAGTACTGCGGGGCGAAAACGGAGCGTGAGGTCCCCCAGCCCGGCACCGCTTCCGCCGCCGCCCGGGAGGCCCCAGCCCCGCTCCGGAGGAATCCGAGCCAGGCCGGGAACGTGGCTGGGCTCAGCCGGAGCTCTCCGGACCGCCGGAGACACCCCTGCGCCCGATATTCCCTACCCGCACGGGCTGGAAGTTGCCGGCTCCGTTCTCGAAGACGTAGACACGGCCCTGGTTGTCACCCGCCCACAGCTGCGTCCCCTGGTATGACATGGACAGCAGGTAGTTTTCCAGCTGGGAGAGAAAAGAAGAGCCGGGAGAGGGAATCCTTCGGCACCCCCAGGCCCATCCCGGACGCGGCTGCGACCCCTGGCCCCCCACCTGCAGCCGCTGGAGGATGCTGTCGGCCCGGCGGTCGAAGACGACGAGGGTGCGGTCCTCGCTGCCCGAGATGATGAGCCGGTCGTCGGCGGCGAGGGACAGCACGGCGCTGGCGTGCGGCTTGTGGCTCCTCACCAGGGTCTGGCCGGCTGCGGAAGTGGCGTGAGAACCTGGAAACGCCTCCCCCCAAATCCTCCCCCCCCCCCCCCCCCCCGAGCAGGACCAACCTCGCGGGTCGTAGACCGTCACCGTCTTGTCGTAGGTGCCGGTGACGAGGACGTCGGGCCGGTAGGAGAGGCACAGCACGGCCGCCTTCTCCCTAGGGACGGAGCGGAGGGGCCGGGCTCAGCCCGGAGAGCCGGGATACCCCTCCCGGAGCGCGCGGCTCCCCCCGGGGCGCTACCTGATCTCCCCGAACTGCTTCCCCTCGGCCTCCATGTCCCACAGCTTCACCGTGCTGTCCCACGAGCCC
Source organism: Apteryx mantelli (assembly GCF_036417845.1). NCBI lineage: Eukaryota > Metazoa > Chordata > Aves > Apterygiformes > Apterygidae > Apteryx > Apteryx mantelli. The sequence continues at coordinate 852,340 of NC_090013.1, forward strand.
GAACACACCTTGTTGTCCCTGGAGGCCAAACACCAGACCCAGCCCTGGAAGAAAGGAGACCGAACTACTCTCGGGCGGCCGAATTCCCGGGAAGGAAAGCGGAGGCACGCGGCCCGGAGCAGGGCGGGGTGGGGAGCAGCCGGGACTTCCCACCTTGTGCGTCCCGTTGCGATCCAGGCCCAGCGTCTTCACCAGCACCTTGTCGGGCTCCCGGCCCAGCTGCCGCAGGTCCCACACGTTGACGTTGCGGTCGCGGGAGCCCGAGATGCAGAGCGTCCCCCCCTGCGAGGCACAGCACGGCAGGAGCGGCGGTGAGCCCGGCGCCGAGCCAAGCGGGGGGAGGATTCGGGGGGGGGCCCGGCGCTCTCCCACCTGCAGCAGGAGGACGGAGTCGACGGAGGCGAAGTGCCCCTCGTCCAGGGAGAAGTGCTCCATGGCGCTGCCGTCGCCCGCCCAGCGCTGCAGGTGCTCCTCCAGGTCGACGCAGGCGGCCGGCCAGTTAAAGCCCTCCTCTGCGGGGACGGGGACGTCGGTGGGGGGTTTTGGGAGGGGACCCCGGCATCCTGCCTCCTCCCATACCGCTGGACCCACCTTCGAGCACGGGGTAGGCGTCGTCGAGGTGGCGCTGCAGGCGGATGCGCCAGGTGACGGCGTCGCGGGCCACGTCGCCCAGCGCCCGGCACACGCGGGGCAGCACCTCCAGCACCACCCGCGCCTCCAGGTAGGAGCAGATCTGCAGCAGCAGCTCCAGCGGCAGCGCCAGCAGCCCCCCGCTGCTGCCACTGCCGCCACCGCTGCTGCCCCCCTCGGCCCCCGGGGACCTCCGCAGCGCCGGGGGGGGCCGCGGGGGCGGTGCCGCTGCTCGGGGCTTCACTGGCGGCGTGACGGTGTCAGCGGCGGCGGGGGCTGGGGGGGCGGCGGGGCCCCGCAGCCGGGCGACATATTCCTGCGCCTGCTGGTCGGGGTCGGGGTCGGGGCGGCGCTTGGCAGCGGCCGCCTCCATGGCTAAGGAGTGGACAGGAATGTCAGGGCGGGGGGGAGCCCGTTATTGGACCCCTCCTCCCCAAACTGGGGGGGGTCTCTGGCCTCATGACACCAGGATCACCCCCAAATCGACCCCCCCGCCAAAACCAGCACCCCCAACCCCACAGTATCGGGATCCTCCCCAAAATTTATCCTCCGCCCCAAGATACCGGGACCCCCCCAGACACAGGGACCCCCCCAACACCCAGGGGACCCCCATTTCCAGCCCCCCCCAACCCCAGGACCCCCCAACCCCCCCAGACTACCGGGATCCCTCCAGCCCCCGTTACCGGGGCCCTGCCCCAGCCCCAGGACCCCCCTCCCCGGCCCCAGGACCCCTTCAGCCCCGTTACCGGGTTCCCCTCCCCCCCCAGCCCCGCACCGGGACGGCTCCTCCCCCGTTACCGACCCCCCCACACATTTGGGGTGGGTGGGGGGCACCGCCCCCCCCCCTTACCGGGGCGCGGCCCGGCCCGGCCCCGCCGCGTCTCGTCACCAAGGCCACGGCGGGATCCGCTTCCGGCGCGCGCGCAGCGACGCGTGAGCGGGATAAGGGGGGGCGGCGCCACGTGACCCTCACCGCGCCCAATAGGGAAGGCGACGGCGGACGTCACAGTGCGGCGCCGCTGACGCCATCAAGCGGCGCCGGAAGGGAAGCGCGTGTCGGAGGGGGAGACACGTGCGCCTCGGTGCTACCGTGGGGGGGGGAGGGGAACGCACCGGGCGGCGGTGGGAGAACGAGACCCCCCCCCTCCTCCCTTCCCCCCCCCCCCCGGTAACGGCGGTAAAGAAACGACACCGACACGGGCGACGATCCACGGACTTTTTTTTTTAAACGACAAGGAAAGAGCCGGCGCGTCACAGCCGAGCCCGCCACGGCCCCCCCCCCAGCCTCCGCCGGCCCCCGGTTCCCCCCCCCGGCCCCGGCCCGCGGCACCGGGACCACCCCCCCGCCGCTCCCCCCCCCCAGCCCCCCGGCGGAGGCAGAAACCCCCCGTTCCCCCCCCCCAGCCGCTCCCTCCTCCCCCCCCGGGGCCCGGAGCCTCCCGCCATCGCGGCTCCCTCCCTGTAAACGGTTAAAAAACAACGAAAAAAAAACCCCGACAAATAAAAAAAAACAACACATGAACGTGGCATCAACTCACAGAGACACGGACGGACGGTGCCGCCCAGTGCAGCCCCCCGCCCGCCCGCCCCGGGGACGCCCTGACCGCGGAGGAGGTGCCTGGGGTGGGTTTTCTTAACGTAGATATATATGCGTGTAATATATATATATCTCTATCTCTCCTTAAAGGGCTGTTGGTGCATCCAGGACACGAGGGTTTAGCTACGTGAGGGGACGCGGCGGCGGTGCGAGGGGCGGCTCACGCGACACGAGGCTGCGGCGGGCGCCATGCGGGCGAGGACACGGTGGCAGCGGCAGGGACTATGATACAGCAGGGCGGCCCCGGGCCGGGCGCCGCGGGCGAGCTGCACCGAGGTTGACGCTTTTAAACCCTTTTGGACCCTTTTTGCCCCAATGGTAGCTTGTTTTGTTTAACCCTAGCCTGTAAGTTTTTTTTTTTTGGGGGGGGGGGGGGGGGTGTTTTTTGTTGCTGCCTTAGCGGTTAGCGTTGTGGCCCCTGTTGCACCCCCTCGGCAAGACACGTTTGTGGGTTAATTCCTCCCCCTTGGACGGCCCCGGACCACCCCCCACCCCCAGCAAACCGGAGACCGCTGACAAGAAACCAAGACCCCCTTCTCCCCCCGCGCCACAACGCCCCGGGGGCGCCGCTTAAATAGAGCTGGGGGGGGCCTTCCCCCCCCCCGCGGCAGTGGCAGGAGATGGGGAGGGAAGTCGTGTTATGTCCCGTGCGGCTCCTCCCGTCCTCCCTAACCCCCCGCGCGCCGGCGCCTGGTGACGGCCGAGGTCCCGCCGGCCCTCCCGGCGCACACAGGAACCTAGGAGAGAGGGAGACGGGGTGGCGTTAGCTGGATTTTGGGGTGGGGGGGGGACACACACACGGGTCACTGCCGCCCGCCCGGCCCTGACCCACCTGCTTCCGGTGTCTGCGCCTGGCCTAGACCCGTAAAACGCCGCCAGCCGGTCCTTGAGCAGCGGAGGGAACTGCTCCGAGAACTGCTGCCAGTTCTCCTCGCCCACCTGGTCCTTGAAGCCGTGGAGGATCTGGGCCGAGGGGCAGGCGGTGAGAGGGGCGGGGGGCGCCCAGCTCCCCCCCATCCCGCCCCGGCCACGCGCCACCACGGCCCCCTGGTCATCGCTCACCTTATAAAACATGTCCTCAGGTCGTCCTTGGGGCTCACCCAGGAGGCGACGGCGTCGCAGAAGGAATATGAAGTCCTGCCGCGGGGAGGAAGGCGAGGGATGAGGGGCGGAAACTCGGGGCAGGTGGGGCAGGGGAGAAAAACCCCAGCGGGGACAAGGGGTGGGAGAAAAACTCAGTGGGCAAAGAAAGGAAACGGGGGCAAAGAGGGGAGAGGAAACGGGGGCAAAGAGGGGAGAGGAAACGGGGGCGACGAGACCTCCCAAATCCTCCCCAGTGCCCCCCATGCCAGAGGCCCCCCGCTACCTGCACGACCCCGCCGGGGTTCACCCCGATCATCACGCAGATGCCGCGGAAAGCCGAGTCCTTCTCCTCGTTGTCGCGGATGTTGCGGAGCGACGTGCACCTAGGAGCGGAGCGCCGGGCCCCGGTTCAGCCCCGCGGCCCAGTTCCCCCCTTTCCCCGCGCACCAGTCCGGCAACTGGGATCTCCTCCCGCCCCCCCTCGAGCACCCCCGAGTACCGGCCCAGCCTGGCGGGATCTGCCCCCCCCCATCCCCCCCCCCCCCCCCCAGCTGCCCCGCGCTCACCAGGGGCGGATGAACTGCTGCAGCATCGGGGCCACCTCCTGCGGGCAGACGAAGCCCAGGCGCCCGATGGTGATGGCTGCGGGGAGAAAGAGGAGCTGCAGCGGCGACGGAGCCCCGGATTTGCGGCCGGATGGAAAAACTTGCCTCCGGCTCCGGGTAAAAACGCCCCAGAGCCCCGCTGGCTCCAGGGTGGGGGGACGCCCCCGGGCCTCACCCGTGTTCTCCAGGAGGGTTTTGGGGTGTTGGGCCGGTTGATGATCTCCACCAGGTTGTTCAGCACCATCTGGACGTACGGCTGCATTTCCGCCCCTGCCGGATTGGAATCCATCAGCCCGCGGCCACCGGGGAGGGATGCGGAGGCGATTCCTCCCCGCTGCGTCAGGGGCCGAGCCGGGAGGGGGGATCCTGGCATCCCGCTGCTCCCCACGACCCCGGCTTGGCTCCCGTTGTCCGGTCCGGAGCGGGGACAGGGATGCGCTTACCCATCTGCATGCAGATCTCCCCGATGGCCCAGGTCGCGTTGTTGCACACGGAGATGAACTCGGGGTTCAGGTTGGTGCCCAGGATGGGCATGAACTCAGCTGGGGGCGAGGCGGGATTAGAGGCAGGGCAGCCCCCAAAACGCCTGTCCCTTTGGGGGTCCCCCCCCAGCTTCACCCCCCCCCTTCCGGATGGGAGGGTGCCGACAGGGAGCGGCTCCGGAGAGGGCGAGGGAGCCGCCGGTACGCACCGATGCAGGGTTTGACGTGCACGAAGCAGGCCTTGGTGAGGTCGCCCAGGTAGGCGAAGGAGCTCTGCCGGACCTCGGGCATCGTGTCCTGCGGGGAGAGGAGACGGGCTGAGCCGGGGGCGGCCGCGGGGGGGGGCGCGACGGGGGGGGGGGGGAGCCGGGCGGCCCCCTTCACCTGCATGCACTGGAAAAGCAGCGTCATGATGTTGCTGCGAGCCACCAGCTGCTCCACGTGCAGCCCAGCCCCTCGGCCAGGCCGCTCAGCAAGTCCAGCGCCACGATCATGAAGTCTTTATCGGGGGCTTCGTACTGGTCCGGGTGCTGGTTGTACATCTGCGAGGAGGGGGGGAGCGTCCGCGTGCGGCAATCCGCCCCCGCCGCAGGCCCCGAGATCGCCGCCGCCGCGGCATCGGGGACGCGCGGGACGGAGCCGGCGGGACGAGGGCCGCGACCTACCATGGCCTGAGCGAGCGTTTTCTGCACCAGGGTGACGCAGCGCTGGTACACGGGCTCGCAGTAGGGCAGGAAGCCGCTCTGCAGGGCCGTGGCCACCGACGACAAGCACTGGCGAGAGGGGAAACCGAGGCGGGAGGTGAGCGCGGGGCGAGGAGACGGACGCCTCCGACCCAGCTCGGCCCCCCCCCCCCCCCGCTCCCGGCCAGAGCCCCCGGCTCACTTCCAGCAGCGGGAAGAGGTCCTTGTCCTCGTCCTTCAGCTCGTTCCACTTCTGGATGAGGGGCGGCATCAGCTTCTGGATGTATTCCTGCGCCGGTGGGGAGGGAGAGAGACGTGGTTACAGGGGCCACGGCGCCGTTCCCTGCTCCCCGCTCCCTGCTCCCCCCGAAACCATCAGACCAGAGAGATCCACACTGGCAGTTCGGGATTCGAATGTCTGTTTAGTTTCGTCATCACCGGTTCCGGGCTGGGGCGCAGGGAGCGACGGCAAAACGAGCCACATCCGAGCCAGAGGGGAAGGGAGGCACCGGGCCGCGTTTAACGCCCGCCCCGGCTGCCGCGGCCCCGAGCCGGGTGCGAAACGCCCCAGCGGACGCGGCGGCGCCCGGAGGAAGGCAGAGCCCGCGGGGAGCCTCACCGGCTGGTTCAGGTGGTGCCCCACGGAGTCGGCGAGGGTGCCGATGGCGTCGTAGAGGATCAGCAGGTTCTTGTGCTGGTACTTGCCGAAGGCGAACACCAGCGTGTCCAGGATGAAGCTGAGGTAGGGCACCAGCTCCGTGCAGGCCTCCTCCTCCAGGGTGGCGAAGGCGCTGCGGGGGGGCACGGAGAGGGAGCGTTAAGAGCCCCGTCCGACGCCGGGGCAGAGCTCGGGGCCGTTTCCCCGCTCTCCGGATCAGACAGTACGAATACGCCATCATCACGGGGGGGCTCAAACATCGTGTTCGTCATCACGTCCAGAGAAGGGCAAAAATCCGCCCCTAAACACCCTAAAGGGCCCCAAACCCCCCCCCGTCGCCCGCCGAAGGGTTTCCGGGCTCGGCCGGGCAGCGGAAGCCGCCGTCCTCCCGCCGCCGGGGGCCGTTACCTGCAGGCCGCCTCCTGCACCCGCTTGTTGCTGTCGAGGATGCGCTTGAGCAGCTCGGTCATGAGCGGCTTCAGGTACATGTCGGGCGGCTGGCTGACCACCCAGTGCGCGTAGCGGCTCAGCGTCCAGCAGGCGATGGAGCGCACCAGCGCCTTCTTGTCCGACAGGCATTGGATGAGGTGGGGGATCAGCTCCGGCAGGTAGGGCACCATGCCCTGCATGCAGCCTGGGGGGGGGGGGGGGGGCACAGGGACGCTCAGGCACCCCGGCGCCGCCTCGGGCACGGCCGGAGCCGCCGGCCCCCCGGCCCGCCCCGGCGCCCACCTTCGGCGATGGCCCCCAGCACGAGGATGCCCGACTCCTTGATGACCCACTCGGGGTGGAAGAGGAGCTCCTTGAGCAGCAGCAGCAGGTGGGGGAGCAGCTCTTCCCGGAAGACGTTGGCCAGGACGTCCAGCGCGGCAGCCGAACACTTCCCTGTCGGGCAGGCGAGAGGAGACGCCGTTAATCCCGGCCCCGATCCCCGTTAGCCACCAAACGGGCATCGTCTCAGCTCCAGGTTTAATTAGCCTCCCCGCTAACGAAGCCCCGAAGCGGGTTTCCATCCTTATCAACGGCCTCCTCGCCCCACCGCGGCCCCCAGGTCTACCTGCAGCGCGGGGAGGGTGGGGGTTTGGGGACAGCCGGACACCAGGGCTCACGGCAGAGCCGTGCCGGAGCCCCGAGCTGGAGCAAGGAGCCCGCGGCGGCACCGTACTCAGGTTCCAGTCGGAGAGCGTGTCATCATCGTCTTCATCCTCGGCATCATCTGGGTCCTGCGGCCGCTCCTCCTCGTGCTGCAGCGTCACCGTGCGGGACTTGTGGAAGCGGGGCTTGATGTCCTGCTCGCTGTCGGGGATGGCCTCGTCCTCCTCCACGTCACCCTGCGGCGGCCGCGGGCGTCACGGGGGCAGGAGCAGCCCCGGCCGCCCCCCACCCCCCCTCCGGCCTCCGCGGATCAGACAGTACGAACACGACCGCCATCACCGGCGTCAGCTCGGGGTCTCGCATCACCTCCGGGAGGTCGTGGGGCGGCCCCTGCCCTTCCCCGGCTCCGCTGCGGCCCTTCGCCTCCCAGTGGCTTCGGGCCTTCCGCCAGTTTAACCAGTACCAGCCCCGTCCCGCAGCCGCCTGGAGCCGGAGGAGGGAGCGGAGAGCCGGGCGCCCTCGTACCTTGAGCAAGATGATGTCGATCTCGGAGTATTTCATGCCCTTCACCAGGATGGGGATGAGCCTGCGAGGGGGAGAAGGGGGTGTTGAGGGACCAGGGGGGACGTTGAGGGCCCGGGGGGGTGTCGAGGGACCGGGGGGGGACGGGGGGGGTACTCACTGCATCAGGTGGGACGTCAGCACCTCCTTGCAGATGGGCTGCTCGGCCAGCGTCAGCCAGAACTCGCAGGCCTCCAGCGCCACGTTCTCGTCGCTGTCCTGCGTCCGCTGCAGCATGTACTGCCGGGAGGGCGCCGGGGAGAGACGTCAGCCCCCCCCCGGGAAAGCAGAGGGCGGGGAACGACCGGGAACCGGCCCCCCCCCCCCGCTCCGGAGCGGGCACGGGCCGAGCCCCTACCTGGATGATGCTGTGCATGTGGGGGATGAGGCGGTCGATGCGGACCTCCAGCAGCATCACCAGCGCCCGGCACACGTTCTTCCGCACCTCGGGGTCCTCGTCCACCGCCAGCGCAAAGAGGTGCTGCGAGGGGGGGGGGACACACGCAGAGCCCCGAGTCAGCCGGGGGGCGGCCCGCGGTCCTTCCTCGGGCAGCTCGGCCAGCGGGACCATCCCGAGCCGGCGCGGGGAAGGATTTGTCCCTCGCCCCGGCCGCTCACCTCGATGAAGGTGTCGATGTTCTCCATCAGCGCCTGAGCCCGGTCCATGATGAACTGGTTGACGCAGGCGATCGCGTGGGACCTGAGCGGGGGCGGGGGGAGGAGACAGACCGTGGGGGGCTGCCGCAGGCTCGTTAGCTAACGACGCAGGGGGAGGAAGGGGAGCGACCCAGCCTGTTCGCGCCTCCTGGACCCCCCCGCCTTCCACCAGCCCTGAATTAACCCACAAAAGGCAAACGGAAGTTCCTGCTCGGGCTGGAATAACCCCCGGCCACAGTACGGATCGGAGAGGCTGCGGGAGACCTGGGGACACACGAGTGAGTCCCAGCGGGACGGCTGGGGACACAGGGACAGGCCGAGCTGGAGCTGCCCAGCCTAGGGGGGGGTCAAACCGCCGCGTCCCGCTGCCTACGGGGGGGCACGGATGGAGCTGGAGCGCCCTTGGGGGGTTGAGGACCGGGACAAGGGGCCACTGGGACGCCGGCGCGGGGCCAAAAACCGCGACGGGGACACAGAGGTGCTCCCTTCCCGCCCAAATTCCTTAACCGCCGCGCGACGGCTCCAGGCAGGGCCCCGCAACACCCCCCCAGCCCAGCTCGGCGCCCCCCCCCGTCCCCCCCAGCCCCGTCCCCACCTGATCTTGGGGCTGCAGTGCTTGAAGAACTGGAGGAACTTGGGGATCATGACGTTGAGGGGCCGGTTGAGCGCGTCGCTGTCCAGGAGCTCGGACGAGTCCTCGCAGATCTTCTGCAGGGCCCCGAACGCCCCCTGCGCGCCGGAGGGGCGTCAGCGGCGGGACGCGGCCCCCCCCCCTTCCCCCCCCACCCCGGCCCGAGTCGCCGCGGCCCCCGCTCACCTCGCACGTGTTGTAATCCTCCGAGTTGAGCAGGTTGCAGAGCTGGGGCAGCAGCTCCGGCCACATCTGCAGCTCGCCCTTGGAGGCGATGGTGGTGATGAGGATGCCTGCGGGGCCGGAGGGGCCGCGTGAGCCGTCGCCCCGCTCCGGATCCGCCCCGAGGGACCCCCCCTGCCCCCCCCCAAGCGAGGGCGTCCCCTGCCCTCTCTCACCGATGGTGGCCCGGATGAGGGAGGAGGCGTCGCCGATGTTGTTGAGACACTCCTGCTTGATGAACTCGGCCACGGGCTGCGGGAAGCTTTGGTAGTGCGCCTTGACGTTGTTCTTCAGGATGAGGCCGCTCAGCGACCGCGTGGGCTCATCTAGGGGGCACAGGTTATCCCGGGGGGGGTCCCGGCACCTCGGGAGACCCAGGGAGACCCCCCCCCCCTCCAGCCGCAGACCCACCTTCTGACTTCAACCGCGTCAGCACGAAGATCAGGTAGTTGTTGAAGTCGGGGAATTGGTTCAGTTGCTTCAGTTTCTGCTCCCAGGGCGGTTAAGGAAGGGGGTCGGGAAGGGAATGCTGTCCCGGAGCAGCCAAACGCAGGCTTGGCCCCGGAGGAAGAGCCGAAAAGGCCCCAATTCCCAGCTCTGCCTCCTCCGGACCAATCCTGCCTCCGTCTAACTGCCGACCCCGTGAATGCAGAAGGTTTTTTCTCCCCGCAATGTCCCCCCTTTGCCCTGGTTCTGCAGATGGACCCGGCACACGTCTCCCTCCGTGCCAGCCCCAGCGGGCGAGTGACCGAGCCCCCGACCCCCCCCCCCCGGCAGGGACCGGGGCCGCGGGAGACCCCCGGCCGCCCCCCGCCACAAGGATACGTCCTGCACGATGCGCTGCGTGGCCGTGTTGGGCGACTGCGAGTCCTTCAGCAGCTGCAGCACCTGCTGGAGGCCCTGCTCGTCCGGCTGCCAGTCCATGGCGGGGGCCTTCCTGGAGGGGGGGGGGACACGGAGAGATCGGCGGCGCTGGGCTGCGGCTGAGGACGGTGCAAAACCCTCGCGGAGCAGCCGATCGAAGCCGCAGCCGGATCCCGCCAGTCGCTGCCATCCCAAATTGCGGTGGATGGGGGGGGGGAAGCTGGGAAGCAGCAAACGGGAGCCAAGAGGGGAAGCACATCCCCCTCCCCAAACCCACCCCGAGGGGACCGGGAGCGCGTCCCGGGGGGCAGCAGCGGGGCTGGGAGCGCAGGGGATGCCCCCGCCGTGAGCACGGGCCCCGGGAAGGGGGGGTCCAGGCCCGGAGGCGGCCCCACGTCGCGGCACACGGAGCGGGGCCACGCGGCGGCTCGGAGAGGGGGGGGAGAGGAAACACCTCCCGGACGGAGCAGGGACACGTGGGGGCGGCTGCGGCGTGTGCTGGGCAGGGGGGGGCAGATCCCCCCCCCCGGAACTACCCTCCCCCCCCGGGGCAGTAAGTGCCCCCCAGCCACACGCAGCAGCACCGGCGCCTCGCTCGGCCGCGTGTGCCGTCCCGCCGCTATCCCGGCATTTCTGGATGCCCCCCTGCCCGGAAACCGCCCCCCCCCGTGACCCCCCCCCGCTTTGAACTCCCTCCCCAAAGCAACCCCCTCCCCCCTTGCACAGGCGCCTCCCCCACAGCAACCCCCCAAAATCTGCCGCCGGCAGCACCCGTCCCCCTCGATTTGCCCCCCACTGCAGCCCCTGCAATTGCGTGAACCCCCCCCCGTCGCAAGCCCCTGGCCCCCGATTTGCCCCCCAGCCCCCAGTTTGCTCCTCCTGCCCTCAATTCATCCCCCCCCCCAGCCCCCGTTTTGCCTCCTCCAGCCCCCGATTTGCTTCTGTAGCCCCCCGTTTGTTCCCTCCAGACCCCGCTTTGCCTCCACGGCTCCCAATCCGCCCTTCCAGCCTCCAATTTCCCCCCCCCCGGACCCCAATCCCACCCCCAGCCCCCAACTTGCCCCCTCGGCTCCCATTTCATCTCTCCAGCCCCCAGTTCGCGCCCCCCCAGCCCCCCGTTTGCTCCCTCCAGCCCCCATTTTACCCCCCGGCCCCTCCATCTCCCAATTTGCCCCTCCACACCCCAATCTACCCCCCCCAGCCCCCAATTCCCCCTCCCTCCCCGCCGCGGCCCCCGCTCCCGCCGGGCCGCCCCCGCCCGCCAGACGCCGCCACGCTCGCCGGGGCCGCGCCGGGCCGGTACCTGCCGGGAGGGGGATCCCGGGCCGGGGAGAAGGGGGGGGGCGGGGGGGGGAGGCGCTCGGGGCGGCCTCGCGCTCCCGCGGCGGCACCGGGCGCTGCCCGGGAGGGAGGCGAGCGCGGCACGCGGGCGCTGACCCCCGCCGGCCACCGTCCGCCGCCCTCCGCGGGCACCACGTGAGCACGCGGAAAGGACGGCGCCGCGTCACGTGGGCCGGGAGGGGCGGGGAGGATGAGGGCGTGGTCACGCGAGGATGGGGCGGGGCTCTTCTAGGGCACGCCCCCCGGCGGGGGTGGAGCGGGCCGACGCCGGTGTTTCCTGGAGGCCTTCTTCCCCCCCCGCCCCAAAACAACGCACTTCCTCTTCCGCCTCCCACTTCTGCTTTTATTTCCGCCTCCCCGCCCCCACGCCCTCCCCCGCGCGGCCCCCGCGCATGCGCGGAGTACCTCCGCGCCGGACTGCATTTCCCGGCGCGCCCCGCGGCGCGGGCGGTACCACTGCCAGGAGGGGGGAGGTACCTCCCCCGCGCATGCGCGGAGTCCCCGCGCGCCGGACTGCATTTCCCGGCGCGCCCCGCGGCGCGGGCGGTACCACTGCCGGGAGGGGGGGTGGCGGCGCCTCCCCCCGCGCAGGGACGGGGTGGCAGAGCCCGGCCCGGCCCGGCCCGGTCCTGGCCCGGTCCCGGTCCCGGCCCCGGGGGGGGATGGGGAACTGCTTGTCCTCGCAGGCGGCCGACGACCTCTCGCTGCTCAACGACTCCGTGGACGGCGCCAGCCTGGGGCCCGGGGACCCGCCGCCTCCCCCGGCCCCGCCGCCCTACCAGGTCCGGAGGGACTGGGAGCACTGGGAGGGGGCACTGGGGGCACTGGGAGGGGAGCACGGCGGGAGCGGGGGGAACTGGGAGCGCTGGGAGGGGGAACTGGGGGGGATCGGGGTGCACTGGGGGGCCTGGGAGCACTGGGAAGGGGGATCGGGGTGCACTGGGGCTAACTGGGAGAACTGGGAGGGGGAACTGCGGGGATCGCGGTGCACCGGGGGGATTGGGAGCACTGGGAAGGGGGGTCACGGTGCGCTGGGGGGATTGGGAGCACTGGGAAGGGGGATCACGGTGCGCTGGGGGGATTGGGAGCACTGGAATGGGAAAATTGGGGGAATGGGAAGGAACTGGGAGAACTGGAAGGAGGAATTAGGGAGCTCAGAGTGCCCGGGGGGGGGCTGGGAGCACTGGGAGCGTGCGCTCTTGGGGAATTTGGGTGCCCTGCCAAGGTCTGGGGGTGCCCCTAAGCGTCCCCCCACCCCTCTCCCAGCAAGCGGAGGGCGGGGGGGGGCGGGCAGGTTTGGGGGGGTCCCTCCGCGCTCCCCAAGGCCGTCGGTTGCCGCCGCCCCGCAGGAGCGCGAGCCGGTGCCCGTGTACCACCCCACGCCCAGCCAGCGCCGCTTGGCCACCCAGCTCACGGAGGACGAGCAGGTCCGCATCGCCCAGCGCATCGGCCTCATCCAGCACCTGCCCCGCGGCCTCTTCGACCCCGGCGCCGAGCCCTCTGAGAAGAAAACCAAGGAGTGAGTCGTCCCCCCCCTCCCCCAAAACACCGGCCGGGGCGGCGGGGTTCGGGCCCGGGGAGCCCCCATCCCCTCCCGGAGGCCGTTTGTGGCTTTGCCGTGCCCACGTCATCCCCGGCTCCGTTTCCCGGGGTGGGGGGGGGATTTTAAGGGCAGCAGGGGCGGCGGAGAGCCGACTCCTCCGCCAGGAGCCCCCCCCCCCACTGAAAGGGCCGATCGCCGCCCCCAAAAGCCGGGTTCCAGCTCCCCGCCTTTCCCGCCGGCCCGCAGGTGCGTGATCTGCATGCTGGAGTTCGCCTACGGAGACCCGGTGCGGTTCCTGCCCTGCCTGCACGTCTACCACGTGGGCTGCATCGACGACTGGCTCATGCGCTCCTTCACCTGCCCCTCCTGCATGGAGCCCGTCGACGCCGCCCTGCTCTCCTCCTACGAGACTAACTGAGCCGCCGCCGCCGCCGCCGCGGGGCCGGGGCACGGGGGGCTCCTCGGGGTCCGGGCGGCTCCTCGGGATCCGGCCCCCCCCCCCTTTCTTCTTTTGCACGCTGAGAGGATGCGCCAAAGACTCCGAGTTTCCCGCTGAAAGGCTGCCTGCTCCGAGCCCTTTCGGGAAGAGTCGGGGGGCTCCGAAGATGCTCCGAAGATGCCCCGCGTCCCGCCGGAGGAGCGGGCCCGGAGGCAGCCCGCGGCAGGCCGGAGAGGGGCCAGATGGCGGAGGGCTGATTTCTTGGGGGGTGCCCGAGAGGATCAGAAGTCCCTGCCCTGTTTTTAGGGAGTTCTTGCTCCTCTTTTTGCTTTAAATAGTCCTTTAGCAGCTGCTTTTGCGGGTGCCTGGAGCTGGCGGCAGCTGTGCTTGGTGCCGGAGGAGCCCGGCGTTCCCTGTAATTCGGAGCGGTTTCCGCCGGGAGCGATTTATCCGGGCTCTCGGGGACGGCGCGAGCCGTGTGCCAGCTCCTCTCGGCTTGGAGAAAAGGAGGCGGCAGGGCCCTCGGCGCCCCGGGTCTCCCCCTCCGTCAGCTACGGCTTCCTTTCATATTCCCGCCCGAGCCGCCCCCTTCCCCGGGTGTTTCATCGGAGCGGAGCCCGGCTTGCGGCGGGTTTCAACGCACCCGCCGACGCGGCGCAAGCGGGACTGGGCTCCGTTTTCCAGCCTCGAGCACCTCCTTGGACTCTCCAGGATGTTCCCGGGAGCCGGCGGCCAACCCCGGGTGGCTCCCACCTGCTCCGTGTCCCCCCATTCTGGAGCTCCCACGGCTGGAGTGGATCCTCCAGGCTGCTTCATCCCAGGCTCCCTTTGCCAGCCCCTGGGGTGGGGGGGGGGCTACGGCATGTCCCGCTCCCCTGCGGCTCCATGGGAAAACCGGAAGAGCTGAGGGCCGGGGTTAAATCCGTCCCCGGGAGGGGGAACAGACGCAGCAGAACAGCTCTGGTTGCAAGAGGATTTTATTCAAAAAAAGAGCCCAAATGTTTAAAGGTTTGTAAAGGGGTTTAAGAATAAAGGAGCTTTCGCGGCTGCAGGAGCTGGGAAGCGGGATCCGTCCGTGCTCCGCGCGGGGGCTGGTCCGGCCCCTCCACTCGGGGGCTCCGGCTGACGCGTTTCACCTCATCCGGTGGCCGGAGGGGACGCGGAGGCGCAGGCAGCGGTGACAGCTCTCATCCGCGCCCTCCCAGGGAGAAAAACGGGACAACGGCGCGCGGCCGGAGGCGGAAACCTCGGCACAGGGCGGATTTGCACCCGGGATGCTGGGTTTAAACGCTCCGATCGCTCCCCAGCACCAGGCGAGTGCGGGCAGCTCCCCCCCACCGCCGCCTCCGGTCATCGGGAGGCACCGAGCGATTTCGGGAGAGCCCGAGCTGCCGGGCAAAGGCAAAGAGCAGCCGGAGCCGGCCGTAACGCTGCTGTCACCCCACGGGGGACCCACGGGTGGGGGGGAAAACCAACCCCGGGGGTAGGGGGGGGCGCCAGCGAGGGCGGGACCCCCCCGCGACGCAGCCCCCACGCCAAGAACACCCAGGAAGCGGTTAGCGGCTTCGAAATATCCGAGGTCTTTAATGACTCAACGCAAGAGCGGCGCCTTCGCTGCCGAGTTTTTCCCCCCCTTCGCGACAGCCGGGCGGGAGCGTTTCGCCTCCCTCCAGCTACGGCTTCCACCCGCGCAAAGGAGCCGGAACGGGAGGAGACCAAACCGGGCGGGAAACCTGGGCACGCGGCGGTGGTGGCGGCAGCGGGAAGACAAGCGGCGAGGCAAAGCCACGGGATTCGGAGTTACCGACGCGGAAGCGAGCGGGGCGGCGGGGGCCGGCTCCGGCCGCGGCGGGGGGGGCGGGCGCGTGGCCGCCACAGGTGCCTTCCCGGTACGGAGAACTACGGCCAGTCCGGAGTCCGTATTTCCCAGCGGAACGAAAGAAGGGTTAAGTCAGTGAATAGGAGACTTGGCAATGTCCCTGCGTGCCCAGGTGCGTGTGTGTGACAGAGAGAAAAAGAGAGAGATATATATATATTTTTTTACATATAAAAACACCTCGAACAAGCCGCTGGAGCACGTGGTGGACGTCCGTGCGAGCCGCGAGCCTCCTCCGCTGCTTAAATAAGTATGTACAACAGGGAAACAGTCCGTGCGGGCACCGGGAGAGAGGCTATTTCACCAGGGGCCTGGTTTTGTCGTCGTCGCTGCACTGATGGGCTTTGTATTTTTTCACTTCCGCCATGTACTTGGCCCAGGCGTCTCCTTTACTTGTCAAAACCTGCAGAGGAAGGAAGAAAGGGGAAAAAAAAAGGAAAAAAAAGAAAAAAACAGCACCAGGGATGAGAGACGAGCCTGGAAGGGGGGTTGTGGCCAGCCAGCGCCCTGCTTCCCCCAGGGAACTCGCGCCTGCGGGACCCCAGCAGGGGAAAAAGCCCCCGGATTCGGGTGAACGGGCTCCCCCGGGGCTCTCGTGGTGGCCACGGGCTGCAAAGCGGCCCCGGTGGCGGCCACTGGCTCCCGGCAGCCGTTTCCGGATCCGTCGGAGTTCTGCCCACGGCCCCGGGCAGCACCGCAGGCGGCAGCGAGGGGCCGGCAGCGCCGCTCTCCCCCGTTTTCCCGCTAGGCGAAGCCGCTCGCCGAAAGGGGGTGGAGGAAAAACAACCGCGGACCCCAAACCGTCCCCCTGGGGAGGCCGCGGGGGAGCCGCCATCCCCCCCCCATGGGGCTACCTACCTCCTCTTCGGTCTTTTGCTTCTTGGCTACCACTCCCGTCTTCAGGGCGAGCTTGTTCCCACCTCTCCGCCTGCCCACCTGGGTGAAGGGACAGAAGACTGCAACCGTTACCCGAGGCGCGGGAGCTGCAGGGACAATGCTGCCCACTATACAACGGAACAGGGAGGCCTTCCGTTAGGTCGTCGCAGCGCCGCCCGCCGGCGCCGCCCGCCGCCGGCCCCGCTCCTCGCTCAACGGCGGCCTTAGCCCTTCCTGCGGCGGGTCCGGCTCGCCCCGGCGGCCGGCCTCCTCCGACGCGCCGGCGCCGGGAAGGAGCGGGCGCCGATCGGAGCTGCTGCAGTTCCTCGACAGCGGAGGGTTTTGCCGCGGTATCGAGGCGCTTTCGCCGCGGTTTAGCGAGGGAGGCGAGCGCAGGCACCGCGACCGAGGAGCCCCGGGGAGCACGGGCCTCATCTCTAGTCACCGTTTCGAGGCTGCTGGTGCTCAGGGGATTTCGGGCTGCTGAGCAGCAGGTCAGGGAGGAAGGAGGCTGTTTTTCAAAGCCCGAAGCAGCCAAACCCTAAAACTCGGCCCACAGGGACGTGCCCCTGCCTGGCACGGCCAAATCCAGGCGCGCTCAGAGACGCGACCCCCTTCGGTTCATCTCGCAGGGGTCACCCGGCACCGCGGCTGCTGCCCACGGACTCGGGAGCACCACGGAACCGTGGGTAACAACGGCGTCTCCCCGAAGGGCCGGCGAGCAGCGACCTCAGCGGGACGCACGGACCCGAGCCCGGCTCCCGGCACGCTCTGCCAGTAAAACCGGGGCCGATACTCACGTCTGGGGAATGGGATCGTCTGGCGAAGCTCTTCCGCCTACCTGAGCGCGGAGAGTTACTGCCGTTAAGGGGAAAAAGCCGCCCCCCGCTCAGAGCAACCTTGGGCAGCGCCGTTGCCCCCAACACGGCTCTACAGGGGCCGGTTTCAGCTGCTCTGGCCGGTAATGGCTCCCCACCGGGCAAGCAGGGCTGTGCCAGGGTGACTCCCCAAAGCAAGGGAGGGGAAGCAGTGGGATCACCGGGGCCGGTAAGGGGGGTCCCGCTGGACGGGGAGAGTGCGAAGAGCTGACCCTCCCCGGGGAGAAGGCGCCCTGGAGAACCGGGGAGGAACCGGGCCCGGTGGGACCGCGGGTGCGAGGGGCCCGAGCAGGGCGGGGAGCGGCCCCGCAGCGGGGGAACGAGACGGGGCCGCAGCCCCCGGGGTCCTTACGAAGCTGGGCGCGCCGCCGCTCCTCTTCTGGCCGTCGGCCGAGCGGTGCGGGCCGGGCCCGGTACCGGCGCCCCCGGGGGCCTCGGCCGCCGCCGCCGCCTCGCGCTCGCGCTGCTGCTCCGCCTCCATCTTGCGCTTGAAGAGCTCCAGGAAGCTGCCGTCGTTGGCGAAGACGTTCACGCCACCGCCAGGGCCGGGCGGCGGCGACGGGGCCTCCCCGTCCTCGCCGTAGGCGGCCATCTTGTCCGCCGCGAACGCCGCGCCGCGGGGCACCACGGGAAACGCCCCGCGCCGGGCGATGACGCACACGCGGGAGGGGAGGGCGGGGCGGGAGGAGGACGACGCGGAGCATGATGGGAAGCGCCGCCGCCGTCCCCCTATAGGGCCGCGGGGGCGGGGTGACGCGGAGGATGGCGGGAAACGCCCGCCGCTAGGCACGACGGGAGCCGCGCAGCGCTGACGGGACAGGCACGGGGCAGGCGCGGGGCAGGCGCGGGGCAGGCGTTGCCAGGCAACAGGGGGGCCGCGAGGCCCCCCCCCCTCACGCCCTGCTGAACACCCCGCCCCGCGTCTGCTTGCGCCGGACTGTCAGGCTCGAAGCCAATCAGCGAGGAGGCGCGGCAGTCGCGGCCAATCGGCTGCCGGCGGAGGCGGAGCAAGGGGCGGGCTCGAGGAGGTGCCCCGAGGAAGGGGCAGGTCTTGCCGCAGCCAATCACGCCCGGCGGTCGTGCGAGTTGGCCAATCAGCAGCGGAGGGGGCGGGGCCGGTTGTACCACTGCCGTGCGGGCCGGAGGGGGAGAGCGGGGCTCCGGTGACGGGGAAAGGCCACTCCGGTGCGGCCGGGCGGCGGCGGCCGTGATCGGAGCATCCGGCGGGAGCGGCTCCCTCCTGCCGGCAGCCCCGCAGCGGCGGCGGGTGCCGTAGCTCCCTTCCTTCTTCCCCCCCCCCTCCGGCGGCGGGGAATGGTGCGGCCCGGCGCCGGGGCAGGCGGTGCGGTTCGAAGATGGCGGCGGCGGGGTCCGGGTGGGGGCCCGAAGCGGACGAGTTCGAGGACGCCCCCGACGTGGAGCCGTTGGAGCCGACGCTGGCCAACATCATCGAGCAGCGGAGCCTCAAGTGGATCTTCGTGGGGGGGAAGGGCGGCGTGGGCAAGACCACCTGCAGGTGGGGCGGGGGGGGGCGGGCGGCACCACCGCAGGGCGGGGGAGGGAGGGAGGGGGGGAGAGACCGGGCCGGACCACCCCCGGGTGGGGGGGTGTGTGGAACGGGCCGGGCCACGTGTGGGGGGGGAACCGGACCGGACCATTGCGGTGGGGGGTAGGGGGAGCTGGACCGGACCACTTCGGGGGGGGGGAACGGGACAGGCCGTGTTTGGGGGGGAACCGGACCGGACCATTGCGGGGGGGGTAGGGGGGGACTGAACCAGACCACCTCGGGGTGGGGGGACCGGACCGGACTGCACCATTGGGGGCTGGAAGGGGGGGGGACCGGACCAGACCCCTTGGTGGGGGCGGACTATGGAGGGACTGGACCAGACAACTTGGGGGTGTGTGGGGGGGGAACGAACCAGACCACTTTGGGGGGGGGGAACATTGGACAGGGCCGCACCATTGGGGAGGTGAAGGGGGGGGGCCAGGCTGGACCACACTAGGGAGGAGGGGGGGGCCGGGCTGGTCGCTGAGGGGGGGGGGGAAGCCCCCCTATTGCTGAGGGGGGGCAGCAGCACCGTGGGGCCACCCCATGGGGCAGGGCCGGGTGCCCCGGGGGGGGGGTCCCGGTGGCGGCAGTCTGTCCGTCCGTCCGTCCCGGTGACGCCGTGCCCCCCCCCCCCCCCCCCCCCAGCTGCAGCCTGGCCGTGCAGCTCTCCAAGGTGCGCGAGAGCGTCCTCATCATCTCCACCGACCCCGCGCACAACATCTCCGACGCCTTCGACCAGAAGTTCTCCAAGGTCCCCACCAAAGTCAAGGGCTACGACAACCTCTTCGCCATGGTGAGTCCCCGGCGTCCGGCCCGTCCCCGTCCCCGTCCCCGCGGCCACCCCCTCACCCGGCCTCCCCCCGTCCCCCCCCCGGCAGGAGATCGACCCCAGCCTGGGGGTGGCGGAGCTGCCTGACGAGTTCTTCGAGGAGGACAACATGCTGAGCATGGGCAAGAAGATGATGCAGGAGGCCATGAGCGCCTTCCCCGGCATCGACGAGGCCATGAGCTACGCCGAGGTGATGAGGTGAGCGGGGGCCCGGGGACGGTGCCCTGCCGAGACAGGGGGGAGACCCACCGTCCGTCCCCGCTGAGGCCTGGCTTCCCCGCAGGCTGGTGAAGGGCATGAACTTCTCGGTGGTGGTGTTCGACACGGCGCCCACCGGCCACACGCTGCGGCTCCTCAACTTCCCCACCATCGTGGAGCGGGGCCTGGGCCGCCTCATGCAGATCAAGAACCAGATCAGCCCCTTCATCTCCCAGGTGAGGACGAGGAGGGGCGGCCGCGGCCGGGGGGGGGGGAAACCTGGCGGGTGGCACCGTGGGGACCTCGCCGGCCTCTCGCGCAGATGTGCAACATGCTGGGGCTGGGCGACATGAACGCCGACCAGCTGGCCTCCAAGCTGGAGGAGACGCTGCCCGTGATCCGCTCCGTCAGCGAGCAGTTCAAGGACCCGGTAAGGGCCGCCGACGCGGGCGCAGGGGACGCGGCGCTGCCATCCCGCCGGCCATGGGGCCAGGGGACAGTGGGGAGGTGCCGGGGGACACGATGCGCCTGTCCCGTGGGGCTGGGGGACGCCGGGGAGATGGCAGGGGACACTGGGGAGGTGCTAGGGGACACTAAGGAGATACCAGGGGACACCAGGGAGGCACCGGGGACACGACACGCCCATCCCGTGGAGCTTGGGGACACCGGGGAGGCACTGGGGACATGGTGCTCCTGTCCTATGGGGCTGGGGGACACCGGGGAGGTGTCAGGGGACACTGAGGAGATACCAGGGGACACCGGGGAGGCACTGGGGACACAACACTCCCGTTCCACAGGGCTGGGGGACACTGGGGAGGCACCGGGGACACAACGCTCCCCTTCCGCAGGGCTGGGGGACACCGGGGAGGCATTGGGGACACGACACGCCTGTCCCACGGGGCCAGGGGACACCGGGGAGGCACTGGGGACACGACGCTCCCGTCCCATGGGGTCGGGGGGACACCGGGGAAGCACCAGGGACATGGTGCTCCTGTCCCATGGGGCTGGGGGACACTGGGGAGGCACCGGGGACACAATACTCCCGTCCCCCGGGGCCGGGAGACACCGGGGAGATGCCAGGGGACACTGAGGAGATACCAGGGGACACCGGGGAAGCACCAGGGACACGACGCTCCCGTCCCATGGGGTCGGGGGATACTGGGGAGGCACCGGGGACACAACGCTCCTGTCCCGCGGGGCCGGGGGCTGCCGAGGCCGTGGCCGAGCCGGCCCCACCGGTCGGAGCACATTCCTGCGGGCGATCCGCGATCCGCTGGGGGCGCGGGGTGGGGGGCGGCCGGGGGCGCGGGGGGCGCGGGGCTGAGCGCCGCGGCGGCCGGCAGGAGCAGACGACGTTCATCTGCGTGTGCATCGCCGAGTTCCTGTCGCTCTACGAGACGGAGCGGCTCATCCAGGAGCTGGCCAAGTGCCGCATCGACACGCACAACATCGTGGTCAACCAGCTCGTCTTCCCCGACCCGCAGCGGCCCTGCAAGATGTGCGAGGCCCGGCACAAGATCCAGGCCAAGTACCTGGACCAGGTAGCGCCCGGACGCCTGGGCCCCGGGCCGAAGGTGGGAGGGGGGGGCGGGAGCCCGGACGCCTGGGTCCTCTGCCTGGAGATGGGAGAGGAGGGGCTCTGGGGGGGGGGGAAGAGTTTAGGGGTCCCGGATGCCTGGGCCCCTCCCCAGTGCCCTGGTAGGTGGTTTTGGGGGGGGGGATCCCGGACGCCTGGGTCCTTTGCCTGGAGATGGGAGAGGAGGTGCTCTGGGGGGGGCAGAGTTTAGGGGTCCCGGACGCCTGGGTCCCTCCCCAGCGCCCCGGCGGGTGACGGGGGGGATCCCGGACGCCTGGGCCCCTCCCCAGCGCCCCGGCGGGTGGTGGCAGGGGGGGTCCTGGACGCCTGGGCCCCTCCTCAGCGCCCCGGTGGGTGGTGGCAGGGGGGATCCCGGATGCCTGGGCCCCTCCTCAGCGCCCTGGCAGGTGGCAGGGGGGATCCCGGACGCCTGGGCCCCTCCCCAGCGCCCCGGCGGGTGGTGGCAGGGGGGGTCCCGGACGCCTGGGCCCCTCCCCAGCACCCTGGCGGGT
This sequence comes from Apteryx mantelli, assembly GCF_036417845.1. NCBI lineage: Eukaryota > Metazoa > Chordata > Aves > Apterygiformes > Apterygidae > Apteryx > Apteryx mantelli. The sequence goes on from NC_090013.1 coordinate 873,725, forward strand.
GGTGGCAGGGGGGGTCCCGGACGCCTGGGCCCCTCCTCAGTGCCCTGGCAGGTGGCAGGGGGGATCCTGGACGCCTGGGCCCCTCCCCAGCGCCCCGGCGGGTGGTGGCGGGGGGGGCCCGGACGCCTGGGCCCCTCCCCAGCACCCCAGCGGGTGGGGGGGGGGCCCGGACGCCTGGGCCCCGGCTGCCCGGCGCCCTCGCCCGCAGATGGAGGACCTGTACGAGGATTTCCACATCGTGAAGCTGCCGCTGCTGCCGCACGAGGTGCGGGGGGCCGACAAAGTGAACACGTTCTCGGGCCTCCTGCTGGAGCCCTACCAGCCCCCCAGCCCCAAATAGCCCCCGGCCCCCCCGGCCCCAGACACCCCCCCCCCCCGGGGGGGGCCGCCGCTATTTATTCCTCCCCCCCGGCAGGGCAGGACGGCTCTGCCCCCCCCCCACCCCCCCCGTGCAGCCCCCTGGTTCAAGGCTGCCACCGACCAGCACCGCGGACCCCCCCCCGGACCCCCCCCTCCAGGTGGGGGGGGGGCAGAGAGGGGCACCAGGACCCTCCCCCATGTCCCCTCTTGTCCCCATGTCCCCCCCCCCATCCAGGCAGGGGGGGGCAGAAAGGGGCACCGGGACCCCCCCCATGACCCCCCCCCGGTGTCCCCATGTCCCCCCCCTCCTGCCCTGTGTCCCCCCCCACCTCCAGGCAGGGGGGGAAGGGACGGGCACTGGGACCCCCCCCGCTGTCCCTGTGTCCCCTCCTGTCCCCGTGTCCCCCCCCCAGGCCGGGGGGGGCAGAGAGGGGCACGGGGATCCCCCCCCCCCCGGGGACCTCGTGTAAATAATAATAAATTTGGGAAGCGGAGAAGCGGCTCAGAGGGGGTTTTTTTTGGGGGGGGGGGAAGTGCTCGGACACCGGGGCCCGTTGTGTTGTTTGGGCAGAAGGGGGGGGGGGCTGTACCCGGACGCCTGGGCCCCCCCGTCGGGCTCAGCCGGGTGCCCGGGGGTGACGTCAGCAGCCGGGGCTGGGGCTGGCACCAGGCCCTGGGGGGGGGGAGGGGGAGGGGCCCGGACGCCTGGGTCCCCGCCAGGGTTGGGGGGGGGGGGAGGACGGACTCGGACGCCTGGGCCCCTGCTGGGGTTGGGGAGGGGGGGGAGGACGGACTCGGACGCCTGGGCCCCTGCTGGGGGGGGGGGATGCTGGGGGGGGGTAGGGGAGGAGGGGCGGCCCGGACGCCTGGGCCCCCACCGGGACTGGCCCCGCGCCGCCTCCCGGGCCCCCTTCCCACCCCCCCCCCCAAAATCCGGACCTGCCTCAGTTTCCCCCCATGGGGAGCAGCCTCCACCCGGGGGGGGGGGAGGGAGGGGCCCAGGCGTCCGGGCTCCCCGCCCCCCTCCCCCCGGGGGGCCCAGGCGTCCGGGCCCCTCCCCAGCCCCGGGGCAGCGCCGGTCCCGCGCCGCTGTTTAAGGCTCGAGGCCGCAGTCGGTGGCCGCAGACGGACTCCGGTGGCGCCTGGATCTGCTCTGCCTGCAGGTGAGAGGGGGCCCAGGCGTCCGGGTTTTGGGGGGGATCGGGGTGTCCCCAGGGTGTCCCCAGGCCATGCCATGTGCCCCAGGGTCCCGGGTTGGTGTCCCCAGGGTCCCATGCTGGTGTCCCCAAGGTGCTGGTGTCCCCAGGGTGTCCCCAGGCTGTGCCATGTGTCCCCAGGGTGCTGGGTCGGTGTCCCTGGGGTGTCCCCAGGGTGCTGGTGTCCCCAGGGTGTCCCCAGGCTGTGCCATGTGTTCCCAGGGTCCTGGGTTGGTGTCCCCAGGGTCCCATGCTGGTGTCCCCAGGGTGCTGGTGTCCCCAGTGTGTCCCCATGCTGTGCCACATGCCCCCGGGTCGGTGTCCCCAGAGTGTCCCCCACTCGGTGGCCTCGCTGGGGTTGCCGATGTCCCCAGGGCGCCTCATCGGCGTCCCCGGGGCTGTGGGTGTCCCCAGGCGTCCCCGCGGCACCATGACGGTGACCTACCCGGCCCGCGGGGCCACTGCACGAAGCTTCGGCGGCTTCTCGCGGCTGCTGCTGCTGCTCTACCGCGAGCTGCTGCCCTTCCTCGCCGCCCGCCTGGGGCTCAGCGTGGCCTGCCGGTGAGCACGGGGACGACGGGACGCACGAGGGTGCACGGGGACACACGGCCTAGCACGGGGACGGGACGTGGGGGGACACGCGGGACGCCCGGGCTCCGCTGCGAGCTGCTGGCCTCCCTCGCCGCCCGCCTGGGGCTCAGCGTGGCCTGCCGGTGAGCACGGGGACGCACGGGGACGCACGGGGACGCACGGGGACACACGGCCTCGCACGGGGACACACACGAGGGTGCACGGGGACACACGGCCTCGCACGGGGACGCACGAGACCAACGTCCTCATCGACCGCAACTTCCAGGTAAACCCCCCCTCCCGGGGGGGACCCAGGCGTCGGCCCCCCCCCCCCCCCCCCCCGGGCTGAGCCAGGGGACCCAGGCGTCCGGGCAGGTGTCCACGCTGGCGGTGGACGAGCTCTACGGGGACCCGCCGCCGCTGGAGCGGGATCGCGACCGGGACGCCCCAGCCCCCCCCCCGGGTGCCCGGCACGGCTGCCGCTGCCCCTTCCAGGGCTCCACCTGCGACATCATGTGAGGGGGACCCCCCCGGGACCCCCCCCCATCCAGGGACCCCCCCCAAGGCACCTAAACACCCCCCAGGAGCCCCCATATCCCCCCCCGGGACCCCCAACCCCTCCCTAGGTCCCCTAAACCCCCCCAGTAACACCCAGACCCCCCATTGACCCCCCAAACCCTTGGGACCCCCCCCGAGGCGCCTAAACACCCCCAGGAGCCCCCCTATCCCCCCCCCGGGACCCCCCCGGTCCAGGGACCCCCCCCAAGACCCCTAAACACCCCCAGGAGCCCCCCTATCCCCCCCGGGACCCCCACCCCCTCCCTGGGTCCCCTAAACCCCCCAATAACACCAGACTCCCCCATTGACCCCCAAACCTGGGGGACCCCCCCAGCCCAGCCAGGACCCCCCCAAGCCCCTAAACACCCCAGGGCCCCCCCAAAACCCTTAGGGATCCCCAACTCCTCCCCAAGCCCCCTAAATGGCCCCAGGGACCCCCCAGGGACCCCCCAAACCCTCCCTGGGTCCCCTCAACTCCCCCCCGTGACCCCCCCAACCCCCTAGGACCCCCCCTGCCCCCCAGAGACCCCCCAAACCTCCCCCAAGGGAGGGACACAGTGCCAGCCTGGGGGGGCCGTGGGGGGGGGGCCCGTGGGGGGGGGCCCAGGCGTCCCAGGGCCCGAACCCAGCCCCCCCCCCGCAGCCTGACCGAGGAGGAGACGCAGTTCCAGCCGCTGGAGGACGTCGAGGAGGACCCCGAGCCCCCCCGGCGGCCCCCCCCCGGGCGCCCACGCCACCGGGGACGGGGACAGGGATGGGACAGCCCCTTCGACCCCTGGCTCCTGCGTCCCCCCCCCACGACGACGTGGTTTGAGGGGGGGCCGACCCCCCCCGACCCCCCCCGCGCAGCTCAACCCTATACGAGCCCCTGGAGACTCCCCACCGCGGGCAAGAAACCCCCCAGCCGCGGCTCCAGTGTCTTTATTTCAAAGGGGGTTTGGGGGGGGGGCAGGACCCCCCCCAAGAGAAAAAGGGGTACAAAAATAGAGAGGGGGAGTAGTGCTAAAAGCCCCCCTGCCCTCAGTGGGGGGGGGGGGGGCAAAAAAGCCCCCCCCTGCGGGAGGGGGGTGTCAGGGTCGGACCCCCGATTCCGGCAGCATCTAAAATGGGACCCAGCCCAAGGATTTTGGGAAATGGGGGGGGGGGATCAGGGGCCCGGCGGGGGGGGGGGCCCGGGCGCGGCGGGCGGCCGTGGCCAGGCGCTGCCGGGCCAGGAAGGACTGAGCCCCCCCGGGGGGGGCGCCCGGGCCCCCCCCCTCGTCGCCTCGCCTGCTGCTGCAGCGCCAGGCCCTGGGGGGGGGGGAAGGGGGGGGCAGGGTGAGCGGGGCACTCCTGGGCCCGCCAGGACCCCCCCCCAATCAAACCTGCCCCCCCACCGTTACTGCCCCCCCCCCCAAAAAACCCTTGGGGGTATCTGCCCCCATCACAGGGGTATCTTTGCCCCCCCCCGGGTCTCTATGCCCCCCCCAAAGGGTATTTTTTCTCCCCCCCCCCAGATATTTATGATTTCTGGGGCTTTCTGTGCCCCCCCATGGGTATCTGTGCCCCCCCCCCCAAGGGGTAACTTTATCCTGCCTGGGGGTATCTACCCCCCCTAGGGTATTTTAACCCCCCTCCCAGGTATTTGTGCCCCCCCAAGGGGTATCTGCCACCCCGAGGGGTATTATTACCCCCCCAGGGAGATCTTTGCCCCCCCCCAAGGGCATTTCAGCAGCCCCCCCCAGGTGTATCTGTCCCCCCCCCCGGGGTATCTGCCTCCCCAAGGGGTATCTCAGCCCCCCCTCAAAGTATTTCCCCCCAACCCAGGGTGATCTGGGCCCCCCCCCGGGGTATACTTGCCTCCTGCAGGGTTATCTGCCCCCCCAGGGTATTTCCCCCCCCCGGGGTTATCTGCCCCCCCCCAGGGGTATTTGCCCCCCCCCCGGGGGGCGGCGGCGCTCACCATGTTGTACAGGCGGTGATGACCAGCCGCTCCTCCTGCTCCCGCTGCACCCGCAGCTTCTCGTAGTCGCTCTGGGGGGGGGGGGGCAAGGGGGTGAGCGGGGGGGTCCCGGGGGGGGTCCCGGGGGTCCCAGCCCCCGCCCCCCCCCCAACCTCACCTCCAGGTGCTGGATCTGGGCCTCCTTCTCCTGCAGCTGGTTGCGGAGGGCGCGGATGGCGGGGGCCACGGGGGGCGCCCGGCGGCTTCGGCTCCAGCGTCTTCATCAGCTGGGGGGGGGGAGGAAGGGGTGAGACCCCCCCCCCCAGGAACTCCCGGGACCCCCCCGGGACCCCTGAGACCCCCTCGGGACCCCCAGGAACCCCCTGGGACCCCTGAGAGCCCCCTGGGACCCCCGAGAGCCCCCTGGGACCCCCCCAACCAGGGGGACACCCTGGACCCTCCCCATAGCAGAAGATCCTGGTGGGGGGGGAGGATATGAGACCCCCCAGGGACTTTTGGGACCCCCTTCCGGGACCCCTGAGACCCCCCCGGGACCCCCAGGAACCCCCTGGGGACCCCTGAGAGCCCCCTGAGACCCCAAGACCCCCCGGACCCCCCCAGCCAGGCGGACACCCCGGACCCTCCCCATACAAGGAGATCCTAGCGGGGGGGGAGGATATAAGACCCCCCCAGGGACTTTTGGGACCCCCCCGGGACCCCCAAGACCCCTGAGACCCCCCCAGGACCCCCAAGACCCCCGGGACCCCCCCCCAGCCGGGGTGACACCCTGGACCCCCCACCCGTACACGGAGATCGCGGGGAGTTTTGGGGGGCCCTGTGGACGCCCCCCCCCGAGCCGGCAGCCCCCCCCACAGAGCCCGGACACCGCCGGGGGGGGGGTCCCGGCCCCCCCACCCCGAGGGGCTGCCGGGGGGGGGTCCGGCCCCCCCGTACCGCGCGGGCCCCGCTCGGCGTAGCGCCGGTAGCGGCCCTCCATGGCCCGCATGCCTCGTCCTTGCGCCGCAGGCTCAGCTGCAGCTCCTCGATGCGCCGCGCCGCTGGGGGGGGGGGCAGGAAAAATTGGGGGGGGGGACACCCCAAAGCGGCCCCCCCCCCCGTGACCCGCCACCCACAGGGCCCCGACGGAATGTGACACCCCCCCCCCGCCAGGACCCCTCACCAGCCCGGGGACCCCCAGGACCGACCCTCTCGGGGCCCCCCCAACACCCCTGAGGACCCCACACACACACACCGCTCCCCAGGACCCCCTGACACCCCCCCAACACACCTGGGACCCCCCCGGTCACCCCTGCCCCCCCCCCCGCCAGGATTCCTGACACCCCCCTGCACCCCCCGACATGCAGGAGACACCCTTGGGACCCCCAGGACCCCACACACACACCTGGGACCCCCCCAGGACCCCAAAACCACCCTGGCACCCTCCTAACACCCCTAAGACCCCCCCCCAGGACCCACCTGACATCCCTGGGACCCCCAGGACCCCCCCAACAGCCCTGGGGACCCCCCCCCGGGACCCCAAGACCTCCCTGACACCCCCCCTAACACCCCCGGGACCCCCCCCAGGACCCACCTGACATCCCTGGGACCCCCAAGACTCCTCCCCTGGGACCCCCAGGACCTCCCCAGCACCCCAGGACCCTCCCAACAGCCCTGGACCCCCCCCGGGACCCCAAGACCTCCCTGACACCCCCAGGACCCCCCCGCGACCCCCCAGCACCCCTGGGACCCTCCAGCCCCCCCCGGGACCCCAGGACCTCCCCAGCATCCCAGGCCCCCCCAACAGCCCTGGACCCCCCCCAGGGACCCCAAGACCTCCTTGACACCCCCAGACCCCCCCGGACCCCCCAGACCCCCCCCAGCACCCCTGGGACCCCCCAGCCCCCCCCCCCCCCGTACTGGTGCTGTCGACGGGGGGCTCCAGCTCCTCCAGCTCCTCCTTCCTCCTCTGCAGCTCGGCCTGGGCCTCGTGCAGCTTTCTCCCTGGGGGGGGGGGGACACGGGGGAGGGGACAACATGCGTTGGGGACATGGGGACAGGCCCCCCCGTCCCCCACCCCGGCGAGGGGGGGCCCAGGGTGCCCCCCCCCCCCCGTCCCAGGCACTCACAGGTGCTGCTCCAGCTTCTGCCTCAGCTCCGACGCCTGGGGGGGGATGAGACAGCGTGGGGGGGGCCCGGGGACCCCCGAATGCCCCCAAACTGGGGGGGCTGGGGGACCCCTGATTCTCCCCCCAAACCTGGGGACCCCTCCCAAACCTGGGCCCCCAAAACCTGGCACCACCCCCCCAAAACTCTGGGAGCCCCCGAAACCTGTGACCTACCCCCAAACCCTGGGAGCCCCCCCAAACCCTGGGAGCCCCCCCAAACCTGGAACCTACCCCCAAACCCTGGGAGCCCCCCAAAACTGGGACCTACCCCAAAACCCTGGGAGCCCCCTCAAAGCTGGGACCTACCCCAAAACCCTGGGAGCCCCCCCAAAACTCTGGGAGCCCCCGAAACTTGAGACCTACCCCAAAACCCTGGGAGCCCCCCCAAAGCTGGGACCCCCGAAAACCTGGGAGCCCCGAAACCTGGGACCTACCCCCCCAAAACTCTGGGAGCCCCCAAAACTGGGACCTACCCCAAAACCCTGGGAGCCCCCCAAAACCTGGGACCTACCCCCAAACCTGGGAGCCCCCGAAACCTGAGACCTACCCCAAAACCCTGGGAGCCCCCCAAAGCTGGGACCCCCCCTCCAAAACCTGGGAGCCCCCCAAAACCTGAGACCCACCCCAAAACCCTGGGAGCCCCCCCAAGCTGTGACCCCCCCCCCAAAACCTGGGACCCCCCCCAGATGTCCAAGCTTGGGGGTCCCCAAGACCCCCGGGAGCCCCCAGGAACCCTGCGCCCCGGGGGGACCTTTGCAGGGGACAGCAGTGACAGTCCCCACCCCCCCCCGGGCTAGGGACACCCTGGCAGGGGACATGGAGGGGATGGTGGCCCCCCCCCCTCCCCGGGGCTGGGGACACCGTGGGGACAGTGACCCCCCCCCCGGTCCCCACTCACGTCCTCGGGGTCCCCCTGCGCCCCCAGCGCCGCCCGCAGCTCGGCCACCTGCGCCCGCAGCTCGGCCGCCCGCGCCGCCTCCTGCCTGCCGCCACCGCGCCACGGGGACGCGCCGGGGGACACGGGGACACCGGGGGACACGGGAGGGACAGGGGGACACGGGCGATAGGCGAGGTGGCACAGAGACATTAAAGACAAGGCTGGTTTGGGCTACGGGGGCACATAGGGACTTGGGACATTGGGACAGGGGTGACACAGGCTATGGGGCAGCATTAGGACTGGGGACATTAAGAACAGAGGTGACACTGGCTACAGGGGGGCATTAGGAACCAGGAACATTAGGGACAGGGGTGACACAGGCTACGGGGGACATTAGGGACTGGGGACATTGGGACAGGGGTGATGCAAGGGACTGGGAACATTAGGGACCGA